>NC_055972.1:18167619-18467619 GCF_018492685.1 Alosa sapidissima | reverse complement strand
CTGGACGATATCCTAATTTTTTCCCGTTCCCAGAATTTCCATGTCCGACACGTCCGAGAGGTCCTGAAGAGACTGTACAAAAATGGCCTGTTTGTGAAGAGGGAGAAATGTGAATTCCATGTCACCCAGGCCGCCTTCCTGGGGTTTGTCATATCTCAGGAGGGTGTTCACATGGATCCCACTAAAGTGTAAGTCATTTTGGACTGGGCCCAACCAGCAACCCTAAAGCAGGTGCAGCGTTTTCTGGGCTTCGCTAACTTTTATCGCCGCTTTATTAGGAGCTTCAGTTCGGTGGCGGCGCCACTCACTGCACTTACCAAGGGGTCCCCAGCGAGGATCAAATGGACGGCAGAGGCACAGACAGCATTCGACACGTTAAAGAAGCACTTTGTGACTGCTCCGATTCTACGCCATCCAGACCCGGCCCAGCCGTTTGTGGTGGAAGTGGACACTTCTGATGTCGGAGTGGGAGCTGTTTTTTCCCAGGTGTCAGGGGACGATGGAAGGCTTCACCCATGTGCCTTTTTCTCACGCCGCTTGACTTCATCGGAAAGGAATTACGCGGTAGGAGACAGGGAGCTACTGGCTGTCAAGCTGGCACTTGAGGAATGGCGCCACTGGTTGGAGGGAGCGGAACATCCCTTTCAGGTCTGCACAGACCACAAGAACCTGTCCTATATCTAAGAGGCAAAACGACTGAACCCAAGGCAAGCAAGGTGGGCACTATTCTTTAGCCGTTTTAACTTTGTGCTCTCTTACAGGCCTGGGTCGAAGAACACAAAAGCGGATGCCCTCTCCCGGCAATTTGACCTCTCTGAAAGGGATCGAACGCCAGAGCCCATCCTTCCAGCCTCCTGCATCGTGGCGCCAGTACAGTTTGCCATTGAGGACGCAGTCCGCCAGGCCCTCGAATCTGAGACTTGTCGCCCAGAGGCCCCAGAGGGCTGTCTCTTTGTGCCAGGTTCAACCAGGTCACAGGTCTTACAATGGGGCCATTCCACGCGTTTGACAGGCCATGCAGGCGTGCAGCGCACCTTTGAATTTGTTTTCGGCGAAGGTTCTGGTGGCCTAGGATGCGAGGGGATGTCAAGTCCTTTGTGAATGCATGCGCGGTCTGTGCACAACACAAGCCCAGTACCCAACGACCTGCAGGTCTTCTACTGCCACTGCCCATTCCACGGCGACCATGGTCCCATGTCTCCATGGATTTTGTAACAGGCCTGCCAACCTCCAGGGGAAATAAGGTAATCCTTGTAGTAGTTGACCGATTCTCAAAGGTGGCGCATTTCATAGCTCTTCCCAAGCTGCCATCTGCTTGTGAGACTGCCGACCTCATCCTGCAGCATGTGGTGAAGATACATGGCGTTCCTTCGGACATCGTCTCGGACCGTGGGCCTCAGTTTGCAGCTCGATTTTGGAAGGCCTTCTGGTCTCTCTTTGATGCCTCTGTCAGCCTCTCTTCGGGGTTTCATCCACAATCGAATGGCCAAACTGAGCGTGTGAATCAGGATCTTGAAAAGTACTTAAGATGTTTTGTGTCCTCTTACCCAGACAGATGGAGCTAATTTCTGATGTGGGCAGAGCTGTCATACAACACTCTTCAGCGGTCGTCCACTGGTATGTCTCCATTTGAATGTAAATTTGGCTTTAAACCTCCTCTGTTCCCCAGTCAGCAGGTTTCTGCGATACTCCCATCTGCTGAGGTATTCGTGTCCCGCTGCAGTAGAGTCTGGAAACGGGCTCGCATTGCCTTAAGCCAGTCGACATCTCGCCACCAGAGGCAGGCCAATCGACAAAGGCGACCTGTTCGGCTTTTTAGACCTGGTCAATGAGTATGGTTTTCTGCCAAAGACCTCCCATTGAAAGTAGATTCTCGGAAGCTGGCTCCGCGTTATATTGGACCATTCCGCATCATTCAGAGAGTGAATCCATTCACGTACCGGCTGCAGCTCCCAAGATCCATGAAGGTGAATCCAGTGTTTCATGTATCCTTACTGAAGCCAGTGCTTACCTCCCCTCTGTCTCCCCCCGTGTGTTCCCCCCTTCCCCCCTGTTGGACTCTAGACGTGTTGGACGGGGACTGCAATACCTTGTCGACTGGGAAGGCTATGGCCCAGAAGAGAGGAGTTGGGTCCCATCCCGACACGTCCTGCATCAAGGCCTTATTGGCGAATTTCATCAGAGTCGACCAGATCGCCCTGGGCCGCCGGGAGTCGGCCGTAGAGGAGGGGGTCCTGTCACGAGGCTTGCCAACCAGCAGATGGCGACTGAGAGCTCTTCCAGGGGGACCAAGAGGAAGTAACCTGAAGATGCCCATATTTGGTCCTTCCTGCCCCAGAGAATCACCTGGAACTGATCACTGGAGTGATTGTGTTTGTGTTCATGTTTCTCACCTGTGTTTAGTCGTTAACCTTTATTAGTTGGAGTACTTAAGTACCTCTGTTAACAGTGCCTCTTGCTGAGTCTTGAATGTTTATTCTTGAGAATGTGGTTCTCTGTCATTTCTAAGTTTTCAAGTAAAAGCCTTGGACCTCCCTCGACCTCCTTGTTCTTTGACTCTGCATTTTGGGGTTTTTCTGGTAGACCATCAGCTTCGGCTACAGTGAATATAGCCTCTGGTGGTCGAACTCTCAATCTGTCGTGACAAATTTCGTCCACAAAAGTATTGTGTTTGTTACAGAAGGTATTCCGTCCACGCAATAGTAACTTAATAACTTACGAAATGCATTCAGTGACTTATGCTTTCATTCTGTGGATGAAATGCATAAGATAATCACGTACAATACATTTCGTGAGTCAGCAGTTTACAAAATGAATTAATTTCATTACGTGGACGAAATGCATAACAATCACGAAATCAGTTTTGTGACCTGCTGCAATACATTTCGCGAGTCAGCAGTTTACGGAATTAATTATGCGTCACGGTCATTTCATTACATGGACGAAATGCATAACAGAATCACAAAATCAGTTTTGTGACCTGCTGCAATACATTTTGTGAGTCAGCAGTTTACAGAATGAATTATGTGTCATGATAATTCCATTACGTGGACAAAATGCATAACAGAATCACAAAATCAGTTTTGTGACCTGCTACAATACATTTCATGAGTCAGCAGTTTACAGAATGAATTATATGTCACGATAATTTCATTACGTGGACGAAATGCATAATAGAATCACAAAATCAGTTTTGTGACCTGCTAAAATACATTTCGTGAGTCAGCAGTTTGCGGAATGAATTGGCCAGTGGGTAGCCTAGGCTACCATTTAGAAGTGGCAACTTCAATCGCACCTCCCGTTAGTCAGAGCTCTGTGAAACAAAGGAAAGCCCTCTATTTGGACGGGCAAGTAGGCATAGATTAGGCCTATTATGCGCGCACTCCAGCGAGACGATATAAACGTGTAGGTGCATTCCATATTTACGTAGACAGAATTACTTTTGACCAGTTTATTTCGTCTACGACTGTGAATAGTGCATTCAGCATTATGTCCACGAAAGGAAAAGGCCACCAGTCAATTTCGTCCACGAAATGATGTGCTCTCTTAGTGTTTCGTGGACACAATGCAAACCAATTTGTGCATTCTGTGGACAAAAGGCGTTACGATGTAACATGGTTTTATAATGAATATATGTATTTCGTCACACAAAAGTCATTCTGTCCACGAAATAAGGCATGTTACATTTGGCGCCCCATACATTTCTACTGTTTGACACTACCATGCCAAACACATGGAGTTTCATTCTCTGAAGAGCACAGAGACTGAAAGTTCCTCAGTGACTTTATGAATGTTATAAATTATATGTGCCTCATCATCCGACCATGTTGGTGGGCCCGTGGTGGCCAGGTGACATGCAGACCCAACCGACTACACTATCAAACCGCTCCTCCCCCACGCCTGTGTGTTCAGCCTCAGGGCAGCGCAGACTGCCATCTTGGCTCCGCCGCATTCCCTGACCCTACCGTTTAGGAAACAAGAGCTGAACCAGTGTGGTGAAACTAGCCTTGTGTCCTGGCAGCCCTGGACCATGACAGCTGGCTGGCTACCCCCCTCCCCCCACCCAACACCACACACACATACACACACCCTTTCCACCTCCTCAGTGCAGTCTAGCCTAGCCTGGATCTTGCTGATGGGGCAGTATTTCACGATGGACCTCTACCCCGTCTTAGAAGCCTTTCATGTATAGCACATTCACCACTGCAGCATGGAGCTAAATTAAATGCCAACAGCAGCAGATAAAACAACATAGATGGGACCTGTCTGTTTGTCACTACCATCACCATAGACATAGTCTGCAGTCATTTGCTGTAGCTTTCAAAAAGACCAGACCTTATCATGCTCCAAAGAGCCAAGGACAACAGCAGAATTACATCAATTTGGAGAGATAATCAGAATCCAAACAGAAGAAGAAATTAAATGAGAAACATGTTTTATATTCCCCGAAGGCTTCATCAATGTCAAGTTTTAAGCGCAATATGGATAAACAAATTACATTAAGATGCAAGATGAAAATTGAATCATTTTGGCAAATACACTCTGCAACAACCTCTAAACCCTAACTAATGTTCCCTCCAATTTGTGGGGAATAGGAAAATGATCAAAGCATGTCCCCCTCATAATTGGTCGGAAAGCACATTCTGTTTCCTCATATTTTGCTAATGTGTAACGCTTGAGAAATTTCTTATGATAAACCATGAATAATCACTTTACAGGTTCATATGTCATCTCTATTGGAATAGACAGCCTATCACTAGGTCACACCAATGGCAGAAATGAAATTAGGTTTTTGCCTTTGGCAGTTTCTTTGTCACGATACATTACAGCTGTTACCATTAACAACACTGCTGCTGTAGAATGAAGAACACCCCATAACACATTGCACGTGTCAATATACTGTAACACATTATGGATAGGAAGCATTGCGTGATCTGTTGGTTGTTTGACAGCCTATCATCATTTTGTGCTGCATGGAAATGGATTCAGATTTTAGAATCGCATTAAGGTGGTTTACAATGATTCAGGGCCATCCCTCATGTGTCAGAGAGCTAAGAGATGTCATGTACAGAGTGTACCAAAGAGCAGGGGGGAGGTTATGACACAATCTTGATTGGTGTGGTTGATTTGTTTACCTCTGGCTCGGAAATTAAATCAATTGTCAATCATGTGAAGTTGATGGATGACACAGGCCCTTATGAAATCCAACGATGATCGAGTTAGGGATGGAGCTACACAGCTAACCACACTCCCTTGACCAGGTTTTTGGCCAGAAATTACAGTGAAACAAAATAAAACGACAGCAAAACAAGTCGGAGCAGTATTGATTCCCCACAAACAAACAGGGTCTTATTGCTCAAGCCTGGGTCTGAGTTTTTTGGTTGCATTATTCGAAGGAAGCTTTCTCACCATAGCCAGCACCTCACTGGCTTGGTGCAAGTTACTGTCTGTAGTGTGATAAAGCAGTCAAGGTCAGAGGTTCCTCCTTAGTATTCTACAGCTTTTTAGAAGAGCGTCATGCACTCTGTGCAAGCACATGTTAATTATTCAATCTAGAGAGGGCGATGAGAGAGAGAGAGAGAGAGAGAGAGGCATTACAGTATGGTTTGCCGAGAAATCTTTATCTGGCCCAAAACTTAACTTCTGTTAGAGGTGACCAAAGAAAGAAAACACATTCCACCCCTAAAGCCACCACAACAAAAAGATGAGGACAAGGCAATTTATTAGAACCAGCCAAAGGTGACCTTCTGATGGATGCAGGCTGTCAGAAACGTATCTCTGCATATCGAGCTGTGTGAATGTTTCTGGTATCCTATTTTTGAAAACACTGATAAAGCGGAGATTATTCCTGTGGACTTCACTGCACAAAAAAGCTATTCCCATGGTCTGGGAAAAGAAAAGTGCCAAAATAGAGTATCGTCTTTGCTTTGTCATCTTAGTCTTTGCCTCACAATCTTCAAAATTCAGAAATCCAATGTAAATGAAATCTGCAAAAATGAAAGGTGATTGCTGTTATTGTGTCAGTATTGACATCACATCCTGTCACTTGGGAAGCGGCACAGGAGCTTGAAATATTAAGTGTTTTTTCTCCAACACAGGGCTGCAATGTTGGTGGAATGAATGTGAGTGTCAAGTAGAAGTCCGACACTTGGCAAACAGTGATGAAGTAGAGGATTGATCAAATTACCCTGGCCATTTTTATTTTGTTTTGCTTGCAAAATCATCTTGACTCATTTTTGCGTTGCCGACTACTTTCAAATTAAATTTCCTTGATTGATTACAGTAAAATGTATTCACTAATTCTAGAGCTGGCCAATTTAAATACGTAGAAAAAGGCCAAGGCCAAACACGTCCAACACAAACCACGTCAGAAATTTGACGTTTTACTCAAAAATATCTGAATGAAATAATTACAGGGGTTTAGACATATAAATAATGTCCTCATTAATCTCAATTCATTTCAGTGTGTCACACAACTAACCAAACCATCAGACGATAATTGCAAATCAGTCCACTCTTTCTCAGAGCACCACAGTCCCGCATAGAGTGCAGCACAGTTAGTGTCTGAACCAGAGGTTTTGTTTATGCTACTTTCCATTGTGAAAATCGCAAGCCTGTTAGTTGCAGCAGACAGCATAATATGGTTAGCTTCAGAGCCAGTGTTTATTGTGCACAGAGCCTTTTCATAATTGCTTCATCTCAGCAGGGGGACTGTGTCTGTTTGAGGCCCATGCTGCTTACTATTTGCATCACCTGGCTGCTCTTGCAGACAAAACAGTCTCGGCTGTTCAAATCAGTGGTGAAAAGTTTCACATCACAAATATCTTCAGGCTTTCAGATTTGGTTCAAGCAACACGTGCTTCTGCATATGAACTATGCTGGAGCCATTATTAGTGGTGCAGCTATCATCAACTAGTTGTGTTATGACTATGAGAACAATAAAGTTACAGCCACGGCAGGGCACAATCATGCTTCATTTGTAAAAGACAGAAAAACAAAGTCAACTGTAGGCCACAACAATATTAACCAAAGTGAAAGCAAACCTCTGTATTCTGAGCCGAATCCATATGATGATGTAGGAGGACAAAGATATGGTGACCCTCTGACTTGTATAACAAATTGGAGTACATCGGACCAGTGCTTTTGAAGTTATTATGACCGCAGCGCATCGAAGTGGTGGTCATATAGGTTTAGTCAGATTTTTTTCTTTTTCTTTTTTTCACGCTGGACTGGACCCCCCGAAAGGAAGGTCGGGCGGACACAGTTTTCTGTGAATATCTCGAGAACCGTAGGGTTTAGGAGGACCACCTTTTCTTTTTGATCTTAAGGGGCCATGTCAACCCATTCCATAACCACTCATTTCATGTATAGCGCCACTATCATGTATAGTGTCAAAATCTAGTTTGAATGGAAATAAATAGACCCAGTCGAGTATAGTTAATAAAAACATTTCATTGTTCTCATTGTTTGTTATGCCATTTCTATCAAGGACATATAGTTGTCTATAATAAATTAGCTGTGATCATTGCCTTATGAATGGAATGGACACATTTGAGGGAAATTTTGCAAATATGTGTCACCTGAAATATGAAATATCTCAAGTGATGCTCCTAGCGTATGTTGAGCATGTTATACAGTGTATGGACTCAGTGAAGGCAAGACTATGATAACAGAGGAAGCCTTTGCAGGACTAATTTAGAAATTACAGTTTCTTGCCCGGATACCAACCACTTCATCAGTCATTAGTTATTCTCTGTGGGGAAGGTTTTGTCTTGTCTGACCAAAGGGGTTTATTAAAATAAACTAATTTGAAACACTGAGCTGACATGTTAAATCATGTCCTGAACAAGACAACCATTTTATAGTCGCCTGTGGATACTGACTCATAAGCGACTTTTTAATTTTCATGTCACCTCTGAGCCAACTAGGCTGACAGAGAGTGCTGTTACTGCTCTCAGCTCAACCTATATGCGTTTTTTTCCTTACACCTTGCACATCAACAAGGTATGACAGGACGGAATAATGTCTTTGATAGATATGCATAGTTCCCCATGACTCACATACAGACTTGAAAGATTATTTGTAATTACAGGGTGCCTTCAGATAGTAACAATTCTTACCAATAATTAGAAGCCCAGTCAACATACACTAGAGACTGGAGTGAATGCAGTGTACAGTCCTTACCAGTTATTTCTCCTCCACACAGTGGCTTCTTTTCTTGAGGGGAAGATTGCACAGACAGCAAACATGAATACAAAAACAAATCCTGGCTGCTAAATCTAAGTCTGCTTCCAGCAATTCGCAAACAAGCGTGGGCGTGGAACAATTGACATCAATAAAAAGTCAGCGCTGCGGATGGAAACGCAGTCATTTCGCCTCATATTGCCCCCTCCCCCCCCCCCCCCACACACACACACACTATTTTTTAATAAATATATGCCCTGCCGTAATTATCAGGCAGTTCTAATTCAGCTGCGCTCAGATGGAACCAGGAGACAGGGGGGCAACGTCGCTGCATATTTAGCTCCAGAGTCTCACTACCTGCTGCAGACACAGACCCAGTCAACATCTGCTGGTGTCCTCGGGCATCCAGAGCAATCATCACTTTCTGACAAATGGCACCATTAGCAGGCAGCATTTAATACTTCCTTATGCCAAGACGGGGAGAAGGCCCAGCGCTAAATACTACCTTGAGGTAAGATTCCTCTTTATGTTTAATCCTGCTGTCAAAGCGACGCGGGAAGGATTTATTTCGTTCCCCAGCACTTCCACCCTCTACACACTAGTGGTGTCAACAATAGTCGATTCGGCGATGCATTGCAATGCGGGGCATGCACGATTCAGCATCGATACGGCAACGTGCAATAATCAATTATGTTACTGTTTATTTTCTGGTCTTGAATGGACAATAAAGTTGTGAAGTTTCAATTACTTCTGGGGGCATTTCCGGAGCAACGTTGTAATGCCATGCGCAGCCTGTAGCTACATGCTAAGCGGCAGCACTAGCTAGCATAACAACACTACGGAGGGAGATGACCGCGATAGATGGGACATTCCAGAATTAGAGGACATTTTGGCATTTGCACTTCTTAAATAATTATTTTCTATTTTACCATTTTTATGTTGAATATTTAAGAAATATAGGTCATAAACTACTAAATTATATGATTTGTCAAGCTCAGGCATCAACGGTACTTTTTCCACCTCATATATGTATTTGCTGTGTACATGTAGTTACACAACCCTGTTACAAATACAAAATAGCATGAAAAAAGTATATTTTTAAAATATTTTTCAGTAAATCCTTTTTCATTCAATAAAGGAAGTCATTTTACACTGAATAGTCATATGATTTCAGGTAAGATTGTTAATATATATTATATATGTTAATTAGACTAACTATCAAAGGCTTAATTATCTTCCATTTGAACAGTGACATACAGTTTCTTTTAATAATTCCAGTATCTATTCTCAAATATGCTCAGATACATTGTGCATATAATCAAATAAGCTGTTCTAAGGACTATAGATGTAATTTTTTGTGTGATAGCAAAATTACTTACCATTATTTATCCTTATTTTAATAAAAATGTTTTTGTAACAGGGTTGCAAATTGAGTCATAACATCATAAATCTGTAGAAATCCATTAGAAATTCAAATATTAGGCCTATCTATTGCAAATAATCACAAATATCTAA
This sequence comes from Alosa sapidissima, assembly GCF_018492685.1. Taxonomy (NCBI): domain Eukaryota; kingdom Metazoa; phylum Chordata; class Actinopteri; order Clupeiformes; family Clupeidae; genus Alosa; species Alosa sapidissima. Next base: position 18,457,920 of record NC_055972.1, on the reverse strand, counting down.
CCAAAATGTGTTTATTTTCAGCTGTAATTGAATCTCAACATGTATTGTAGCACACTATGCTGCAATGACGCTGTACTAACAGAAGAAAATCTGGCAATTTTTTTAAAATATGTAAATAATGTTTAATTATACAAATAAATTCATTTTTATAATTTAACTCAGCATATTTAATCATAAATATATCATAGTTAACAAAAAATACCCTGATAACTATGATAATAACCATGTTACTTTAATTAGATCAACAGGGTTGCGAGTAACAGGGTTGCGAATTAATGCTAATATAGCATCTACCTTATGAACAGAAGCTAGCTGTAAAATTTAGCTATTTTACCAAGGTCAAGGACCAATGTGGTTATACAAATACAGAAAATAAAAATTGAAATTATTCAACATTAATCTTAAAACATGAGTAACGTGGGTTGCGTGGTTAAGCTTTACTTACTCAGTTATCCCAGAAAAGTTTGAAAATATATTAAAATTGGAAGAGGACACTCACTTTTTGTCTACCCATGTTTTTTGAAAATGATTGGATGATGTAATTTCTTGTTTGTAATATGACATAATATTTTAACCCTTTATCAGCCAGGCAAAAATGGTATTGGTAACAGGGTTGCGTGCACATTCGGGGACATAACTTAATAGCACAATAAATAGTATTCAAAATATGTTATAATCAAAGAAATTCTTTTTTACAGATACAATAGATGCGTATCCACAAAATACTGCAAAAGATAATATATTAAAGACTTATTTTAGCTGTTCAATTTGGTTTAAAAGTTGGTCATCAGGAGCCGGGGACAGGATAAAAACCCTATTTTAAGGGGTGTTCCAGAACTAATCGGTATTTTTAATCATGTAAAGGAACCACTTTTCCCCAGCAGATTATTATGTTTTGCTTTATGACAGTTTCACTTGCAGGTATGTGAACATTTTTGTTATTTTGGACTTGAGTATTTGAAATATCAGGGGGGGGACACCTAATTCTGGAATGTCCCAGATGGGTAATTAAAAATGCACCCAAAACTTGGAAAGCGGACATCTGGGCACATTTCGGAAGATATACGCGGTGTGTAAAACCTGACACACTAACATCAAGCACGTTGGCAATACAACTAACTTCACGAACCATGTCAATCGTTGGCATCCTGAGTTGGCTTTGTTACTGTGTGTGCCGTATGTGCAGGGTAGGAATTTCACGACGGCCATGGCCATCGTTGCCCCTTGCCCCTTTGAAAATCAGAGGTTTACAGGCCGCGGTGGCCTTGGTGCCCCCTTCTTTCAATATTCTGTTTTGCGTCCGACTAATAACGATTTTTATTTAGCCTATGGCCTGTCAAAATAATCTAAGCATTCACAGCGCAAATGAATTTAGTCTTTTATGCAATGGAGAAAGTGACAGCGCATGGCAAGAAAGAAAGTGCATCCAAATTCACCCATTCTTCTCAGTTGAACTACTCGCGAACGAGCCTACTCATCACAAAGACATCACAAGTAGCCTATCACATCACATGCTGTGGTGAACGGTTCGCGAGAAAATTACACTTAAGTGAATAATATAATTCAATTTAATCATAATTATACTGAAGGTTCTGCGCCCATCTTCCTACCCATTCATCTCGGTGGGATACTTCACAAACCCTTCGTTCAACACATAACAAACCATATATCAGAATAAACAGCTGACCTTACCGAACAGAAAGGTGTAAAGCAGTCCCCTGTACAGTTAGCCGTTCCAGAGTAATCCAGTTCTGAGTTTGCAGCAAATTTCGACATGCATGGATGTCTCCAAATTTGGGCTTTAAGTTTTACAATGTGTTTAAATTATTCTACATGATTTCATAATGGGCCAAATACAAAATAAATGTTACATATATCGCCTAGATATCGGTAAATCAAAGGACTGACTAAGAGTTTGTGAAAGTGGCCTTAATGATCACAAAATGCTAAGCATGCATCTATGCTATTTGAGTTTCTTAAAACTGAGCAGTGCTTAAATTGTTCAATACATGATTTCATAACAGGCCAAATATAAAATAAAAGTTAAATATATCCTAGATATCTAAATATTAGATGATCAGATGATTTACAGTTCTATGTAATATGCCATGTTTCATGTTTTTGTAATGTTTCATAGGCAACAGTGATGCAGGTCTACTGCTGTGAATAGGCTAAATACAACTTTGATCATTTTTATAGCCTACTACTGTATAGTTAACTTTGGCCTTGGTGCCCTGACATGTGGCCTTTGTGCCCCCCACCAAATATGCCCAACTGAAGGCCAAGTATAGCCTTGCCCCTAAAATGGTGAAATTCCATTATTTAATGACATTTATGTCAACGATACAGGAGAGTGATAATACACACATAGCAGCCAATAAAATCTGTGTTCAATATCTGACTGCTTGTATTGCCTCATGACCTCAAAATTTGCCTTGTTGTGTGCAGTAGAATTTTGATGCATCGCAATGCATCGTAGAATTGAATTGAATCGAATCGTTACCTGGTGAATCGTAATCGAATCGAATTGTGAGGGCAGTGCCAATGCACACCCCTACTACACACCCAACCTCCTTGGTCTCCACGCCGCACTACTAAAAAGAGTCTTCTAGCTAAGAAGGGTGCATGCAAAGCGGTGGGCGGGCGAAGGGGCTTGTTACACTCTCTGGCGCTCCTTGCTGCTGTAATAATGAAAGCGACCCGGGTGTCTGTGAACAGAAGTGGCTGCGGATGTGATGGGGTGGATGCTGCTGTCTGAAGGGTCCTTGGTGGGCTGTGAGGAGAGGAGGGATCGGTTGGAAGAGAAGGAGAGGTCATTGGTGAGAATGACAAGAGGGGTGTGTGTTTGTGTGTGTGTGTGCATACTTGTGCTTTTGTGTGTGTGTGTGTGTGTGTTTGATTGAGCATGTGTATGAGTGTGTGTGTGTGTGCGCGTGAGTGTGGCTCTCCCTGGTGGGTGCTTATGGAGGGCCTGAAAAGGAGCGTGTATGAGCTCTGTGTATGTGCTCCCAGCCAACGCAAGGAAAGAAGGAGCACTTGACCTTCCTTCAGGCTCAAAATGTTTTGGTTGAAGAGGTCGTTAGAGGCCAACACAGGATGGAGACTGCCGCATCCATCCTCATCATTTTAGACTGATTAAATGACTAAAATCTTAGAATCTTCATTAAACAGCTCCTTCAAAGCATTATATAACTAGGTTTGTTACATAACAGATTTACTTTTTGCTGGAGACAACTTGAAGGCAGACAACAAAGTTTGACCAGAAACTTTATGGTTCTTTTCAGACATTAGTAAAATGTTATGTAATTTGTATCAATATGTAAGAGAGAATCTGTATTTAAATTCCTTAGCCCTGACATTCACTTGATCCTACTTTAATTACATTTTAATAGAGGATACACATTATAAACTGTGATCATCTTAAATCATTCACACTTCACACAAAATGTATGATGCAATGTCATCATAAATGCTCTTGAGGTTCTACATCTGTTACAGTATGTAGTTCAATAGGATACAAGGATACAAGGATACAAGGAAGTTTATTGTCACATGCATATAGTTACTGGAAGTAAGAAATGCAGTGAAATTATGTCTGGTGTCAGCCTATTTGTGCATTAATGGGGGGGGGGGGGGGGGGGGTGGTAAAAAGTGCAGTAGAAGAGGGGTTTAGTAGATTAAGTGGCAAGGGCTGCATAAAAAAGGTGGGGGAGGATTGGGATTGGGTGGGGGGCACCAACAAGGAGCACCCAAGAGCAACAGGGGCAAGGAAAAACTCCCTTACCAAGGAAGAAACCTTGGGCAGATCCACGGCTCAAGGGGCTAACCCAACTGCCAGGGGTCTTGGTGTGTGTGTTGGGGGGATGACAGGGGAGATGGGATAGTGTGCTGTGTATGTGGGGAGAGGGCAGTGTGCAATATGTGTATTGGAGAAGCTTCCTCATGAGACAATGTCCTGTGTATTGGGGGGGGGGGGGGGGCAGGGACTTACTATTGCAAGCAGAGTACTGTATGTAATGTATGTGAGTGATGACAGTGAAGATGTGTGTGTGGGCGGGAGGGGAGTGGAGCAGTGACTGTGTGTGTGTGTGTGTGTAGTGTGTGTGTGGGTAGGTGGGGCCAGTGTGCTGTAAGTATGTAGAGGATGTGTGTTGGAGAAGATCCTGAAGACAATGTGCTGTGTATGTGGGGTGGGGGGGGGGGGGGGGGGCAGTGTGCAGCAAGTATGTAGAGGAGGCTTACTGTAGCAAGCAGTGTGCTGTATGTATGTGAAGTGATGACAGTGATGATGTAAGTGTGTGTGTTGGGGGGGGGGGGGGGGGGGCAGGGACTTACTATTGCAAGCAGAGTACTGTATGTAATGTATGTGAGTGATGACAGTGAAGATGTGTGTGTGGGCGGGAGGGGAGTGGAACAGTGACTGTGTGTGTGTGTGTGTGTGTAGTGTGTGTGTGGGTAGGTGGGGGCAGTGTGCTGTAAGTATGTAGAGGATGTGTGTTGGAGAAGATCCTGAAGACAATGTGCTGTGTATGTGTGTGGGGGGGGGGCAGTGTGCAGCAAGTATGTAGAGGAGGCTTACTGTAGCAAGCAGTGTGCTGTATGTATATGCAATATGCAATAGTTAAAGGGAATAGCTACCTGAGTCATGAAATATATGCTCATAAGCTTAAATAGCTTATATACTCTCCCTCATAAACCATGCACATAGTGTAACACTTGTGATTCCTGGTTATTTTTTATTCATTAACTCAGAGATAATAACAACAGCAGGTTTACATGTATGAAACACAGTGTTCATATGGGGTTATCTTCCTGTGACCTGCTTCTGAAATGAAGATAGCACCAGTAGTGACAGCACAAGGAATTCAATGGCATGTCTCTCTAAAGATGTAAAGATTTTCTGTCATCTTAAGTAGCATAATCTCTGCCAGCCTTTCAAGCTCTGGAGAAGGAGTCCACCAGGAAGCGATCTAAACCGCCATGCAATTTGTAAACACTATGTGGTGGTTTGGACACTGAGTGGCCTTTCTGAGTCAATGACAAATTCTTCTCCATATCCTCTTCTCCTTCACATAGCATATGTTATTGTGAGAGGGGTGCAATGCAGAAGTCTCAGGATCTATAAAATGTCCCTCTCCATTGTACTGTATAAAGCAAGCAAGAAAACAACTGTGAAGAATCCAGCAACCATCGTATTTGTGGTGAGGTTTTAAACTTCAAGTAATTTTGATTCAGCAAGGATTATTTACACATTTTCACATTTACTTTTAAATTATGCTCCTTCTGGGTGGGCAAAGTGACACATTTGTCTTCCTTGTGCAATGTTCAAAGGTTTGTTGAGAAGATTTTGTGTCTTTTTAAGTACAAGTACAACAACTGAATGCAGCCAACCCCAAGACCACACAGACACACACATACATGCCCACACACTCATACACCTTTTTTTATTTCTTTTTTTTTTCATTGATGGCCATATGGATTACAGTCTGACAAATGAAAAGTTCCTGTTCTCCATGTTTACCCGCTTTCAGCCATGTGCATCAATTCAGCCAGTGTGGCCAGTACATTTGGGGGAGGTTACAGTTACATCTGGCATCTGTCTGTTCCTCATAAGATCATCCATGCAGCACATGGCAGGCGTGTAGTCATATCCTAAAACAGCTGTTCTCCTGCACTGTGCAAATCTGTGAGACATTTGAAAAAAATCTATAAAAAGGTTATGGTATAAGACAGGGGTCTCCAAGTAAAATTACACGAGGCCCAGAAAACCAACCCTTCTCCCTTGCTAGGGTTCAAAAAGTGGATCTTTCCGACCTGTGAAGTGCCATGTGACGAAATACAGCAGCTGGTTGCTATGGTTATTACCAACTAGTTAGTCGTTTATACATAATTTTGCAAGTAGGATACAGTGGAAAAAAATTGTGTTGATGTGCTTGGGGAATGTGATGTAGATGAGAGATACCTGACACGGCTTCAGGAAGCTTATTTTAACCTGTTTCAGAAACAGAAAACACAACTTTCAAAGTGTTTAGGGTGGATAAAGGCTTGCAGGTGTCAGGACACACCGACTCAGACAGAGAATACAGTTCAAGATTTTCAGATTTAATGATGCAAAGTTAAACAAGGAAGTTGCAGGCCCAATGCTTAGCAAACACACAGGAGATACAATGTTAACGGAAATCCAGCAAAAGGTCCAAAGCACAGAAGATTCACTAAAGAGTTCAAGTCAAAAGGTAGTCCAAACAGATGAATAAACTTAACTGGAGTTTCCGGCAAAAACTGGTGTAAACGATGTGACGTTCGAAGCTGACGTTTCGAAACAGTGTCGAGCTTCCGAAACGCAAGTGTTTCGAAAAGTGTTTCGAAGTGTGGTTCAAAACGCCCATGTCACGTGACCATGGCTAAGTGAGGCTTCGTGGTGTTTCAATTTGGTTTGGACAGGTGGCACACTTACCGCGCGAGCCAATTACCCGAGTAAACACCTGTTTGATCTAAATTACAAAGTCCCAGAATGCTTAAAAGTCATTCAAACACATCCTATCTGTGTTTTTTTGTGAGGAGAGAGATTTTGAGAGATATAGCGACATATAGCAATTGATAGTGCATTCTTGTGATTGATAGGTTAGTGATATAGATTAATTGACATGCTAGAGACAGACAGTGAGCGATAGTTTAGATAGATATAGTCTAGTGACCCTTTGAAATACTGGCAGGAGAGGAGAGTGGTTTATCCAAACCTAAGTGTGATGGCAAACAAATATTTGTGCATGCCAGCAACAAGTGTGTTTTGTGATAGATCCAAGGCTGGGGAGGTTTATTCAAAAACAAGAAACAGATTAAATGCCAAGACGGCAGAACAACTGTTATTCCTAAATAAAAAATTATGTTGACATACAAAAAATGTGTTGTTTATTTTTCCCATGTTGAACCTGATTAGTCTAACCTGCTTCATTCATGTATCCTTTATTTCCCTACAACATGTTCCCAAAAAAAATGCTGGGCCATAAGCATAGCCTACATTTTAAAACCATTGTAGCATTTTCCTCTCCAGCATATTCCAAAGGATAATGTACTATGAAACTGAAATAACAAAACATCTTTAACTGGCAGATATAAAAATGTTCTAGTTACTGAAGGCATATACTAGTCTGAACTTTTTAAGCACCAGCAGGGAGTCCGAACACCGGCCGAATGCAAGTATGTTAACCACTGAACCACTTAGCTATGAACGTAATCTTGCGTTCCATGTTGGCTATTTAGGCTATATTCTTCATCTGGAGCAGTTGTGTTTCACGGTCAAAATGTGATGTTAGCAAAACTGGCCACTAGGTGTCACCATGGAGTTACGTGTGTCGGATTATTTCGAAGCCTCGACACAATTCCGGCGCAATTGCTTCGAACGTTTCATTGTTTCACAAAGCCTCGTTCTGCCCATCCCTATGTAAACGTGGGAAGTCAGGAGCACAAAGTTCTTGTGTCATACTGATGAGACCAGATACAGAGTACTGGGGAAGTGGGGTAAAAATAGAGCTTGAAACCAGAGAAACACAGATGAAGGGAATTCAGTAATCAGGGGAAAGTGAATGGGAGACATGAACTGTGAGGGACTGATTGATGGGCGTGGCTGAGGGATTAGTTGAGTCTAAAGGTGAGTGACTGGGTGTGGCTACTAGGGAACTGGGTGTGGCTACTGGGGGGAACTGGGTGTGGCTACTGGGGAACCTGGCATGGCTGTGACAGCGGTAGGCCCCGCAGTGAAATGTGAACAGCATCAACAAGCACAAGGCTATGTTCGAATGTAAGCAAACAAAAAATATCCATTAGTCTTCAGGACCAACTGTTTTCTAGAATATCTAGAATATATTGGTGAGTGTGGACAAAAACAGTTAAGGCTATCTTCATCTACTGTCCAGTTATCGTTCACAATAGGCTCATTTATAATTCTTCCATACAAAATCTACTCACCCTTCACATGTGCAATATAACTCTGGTATTTTTTCCTGATCTATTGATCTACAGTCTGAGGTGTTTTTGTGTTTTTCATATATAGTGTTTTTCATATGGTACCCTGGAAATCCAGAGTTCTCGCGAGAGCACAATTTGAATTTGCTCAGCGAGTCGCTCTGGCATTCAGTAATGAGGCTCATTACCCATGCCCTTATAGCCGAGCTGTACCAATCACATCGGCGTATCTGATATAGGCGGGCCAGAGGCGAGCTAAACAGATGACGACAGCGCTGCAACGTCGAAGTCCGGAATCAGTCGGTAAACATTGCTCGTAGTGTTATCCAGTTGTGTCAAAGTCCGGAATCAGTCAGTAAACATTGGTCGTAGTGTTATCCAATTGTGTCGAAGTCTGGAATCAGTCAGTAAACATTGGTCATAGTGTTATCCAATTACGTTCTGTGATGTTTTTGAAATGCATGCTTGGTGCCGCTCCTCGAGTTGGGTCATTTTCAGGGGCGTAGATTTGCGTGGGGACCGAAGGACGTGTCCACACCAATGTCAAATTACGACTGAAATGTCGCCACCAATATTCAGGTTGAAATGGGGGAAAAAAGCGCTCACATGCGCTACACAAAGAGTTGAATCATTTCTCACTTAAGTGCTGCGGATCATCTCGTACAGATCTTGTAATGTGCAGTAGCCTATAAGGGTAAATCGCGCTGATTTTAAGTTACCTATAATAACTACCAGTGAGCCGCAGCATGCAGCGCTTCAGCTTTACTTCACTACAAGCATGAAGTGCGTCCAAATTCACCCATTCTTCTCTGTTGAACTCCTCGATAAGTAGGCTACTCATCACACGTGTCACATGAAAGAGCCTTTTCTCAGCTTTTAAACGGTGCTAGCTAGGATCCTGTCTACCAAACCCCCCCCCCCCCCCAACACCGCCATGTGGAACTGCACTGTGACTGTGCAGCCAAACGTGTTGCTGCTTCACATCAAGCCTGATATACTTGAATTACTACATACTGCATATCAATGTAAATATACAGGTCACACAAGCACAAGTTTAAACTTCATGTAACTGTTAAGACTATAGAAATATACAACACAACTACCTCTATTTTTTTTTTTATATATATATATGTCCTATATTTCTATTTTGATACATACATGTTCTATATTTCAGTCTTGCACTTTAATTTAATGTTTATTGTCTATGGCTATGTCCATAGTATGTCTATGTCTGTATTTAAAGCATGTCTATGTCTGCATGGGAGAGTAAGAAACAAAATTTCAATTCTTTGTATGACCAGTGCATGTAAAGAAATTGACAATAAAAGCCGACTTGACTTGACTTGACTAGCTAGCCACTGTTTGCTGTGATAAACAGTTCGCGAGAAAAATAACTTCAAGAGATTTAATAATTATTCTCTGCGCCGTTCTCCACATCCATTCGTCTCGGTGGAATATCGTAGCCCTACACACTCTTCACGCAACACATGACAAACCATATATCAGAATAAACAGCAGACCTTACAGAACACAAAGGTGTAATGCATTCCTGTGTATAGTTAGCTGTTCCAGAGTAATCCGGTTTTGAAATAAATTATAGCAAAATTCAACATGATCTTTCGGCTGCATTTCTTAAAACTGAGCTGTGCTTACATCACCTAGATATCTGCACCTAGATTTCTTTTCACAAAATGCTAAGCATGCATGTATTTAAGTTTCTTAAAACTGAGCTGTGCTTAAATGGGCATGATTTCATAACAGACCAAATAGAAAATAAATGTTAAATATAGCCTACATATCTGTAGCCTACATATTAAAATCAGATGTAGGCTACACAGTGTAGTTAGATCAAGTTGGACAGTAGCATATTTTAATCATGGATAGTAGTTGGACAGTAGCACATTTTAATCATTTTATATATCTATAGTGGCTGGAGGAGGGGGGGGGGGGCTTTAGTAGTGTCCCCACCAAAGCTCAGACCAAACCTACGCCCTTGGTAATTTTTATTACTCAGTGCCAGACCCTTAATCTTTCGGATTTGGGTCTGGATTTTCAAGCTTGAAAATTCATCTTCCCGTAGACCAGTGTTAAATTGTGTGTTATCCTAGAATTAAGTTACTGTAAGAAGGTGGAAAAAAAGCTCCAAATAAAACAACTTTAAAATAGTGATCAGTGTGCGGTGACTTTGATCTTTCACTTTTGGAAAATGCATACATATTCACCCGGGAATCACTTATCACAATAGTATTCAACAGTGAGAGTTTTGTGGCACCAACTGCGACTCGTTGCATAAAGTTGCAATAGTATTACATCTACTGGAGCTGAGTGAGAGTGAAATACCCTTCGTGAAACCTTACCTGAGACCTGCTGTCAGTCAGCCAGACACATGGGTTATCATCTAATCGATACAGATAACAACAGAAAGGATCTCTTGTTAAGGCTAAATGACAGATTTCAGGCTAAGGTTGCTCAACTCCTCTGGCAAGAAGGGCTGATGACTGGCAGCTGATTTACATGAGAAGCTGACAGTGGAAAATCCTCCCCAAAAACTGAGACTACCCTTGGCCTCTATAGAATATGTTTTTTCCTGTCTGGACTTAAATATAGTGATCCTGTCAAAAATGTATGTTTCTATGGTGTATGCTTAGGCTTATCCTTTTTATTTCACTTTATCATGGTGTCATAAAATGTCTGTATTTTCTAGGGCATAAGCCCAGTCAACACACTGATGCTAATGCTAGCAAAGTCATCCATTTTCATCTCCAGAAAATGATGCATACTGTACATTGTAACCAAACTGTATGTTTATACTTTGACAAAGTAAAATAGTTGGGTAATGCGTCAATCTCCTGCTTTAAAGTATTAATTTGTCTATTTCTCAACTAGTTGGCTGGTAGCCTATGGTTAGCCTATTACGGGTGGCCTATGGTTATAATTTCACAGGGCAAATACAAGTATTTATGTTCATGTAACTTGACATGATGGTGAGACAATACACCTCAGATTGAATCTCTTAGTGAAACAAGATGTATTTGTCACAGTAAATATATGACACTGACAGATATGTTGCATATACTGTAGTGTGTAGGCTAGAGACTACACATGACAAGTATGACTTCACACAATAGACCAAATCCAAGTAAGGGACATTACCTGGCTATTTTTGGCCTCTGTCACTGCTTGCTCTTCACAGCCTGTCCACACATTGTGTGCCTCAAGATGCAGCTAAGGAAGGCCTGAGGGAGAGACAAAGTGGAGCATCAGAGAAGGAGAGGGAGAGAAACATCCCGTGAAGGTGTGAAATGTAAAAGTGTGATTTCAAGAGGCTTAGTAATTCACTAAACCTCTCTGGGTTTCTTTAGAGTAAATTTTTTAACGCTTTTCACTCTTTCTCTCCCCCCTCCCTTCTTGCTCTTTACTCAAACTATTTCCCCTCCCCTGTGCCCCAACCTTCCTCCCTTTTTTCTTCTCCCTCTCTTTTAATCTTTCTCTCACCTCTCTTACTCTGCCTCTCTGTCTCTTTCTTACCCGTCCTCTTGCCATCTCTCTTTTACCTGTTCTCCCTCCCTCTCTTCATCTGCCGTTCGGCACCAAGTGGCGCGGTGTAATGAATGTACCGGCCCCGATCCATTAGCAGCCGAGGAGTGCTGCCATGCCAGGCGGCGACAGCTGCCCCGAGGCGTCCCTTGCTGTGGCAGGTCTGGCTGCAGAAATGCCACGCTGAACGTGCCCTCCAGCTTTCTCCATTTAGAAGTCCTGACCTTTAGACTCTCCACACACACTGCCTCTCTCCTCTTAAATCATTTTTCTTTCGCTCCCCCCTTGACATGGCAAAAAGGAAATGTGTCGCCTTGCATACAGTATGTGTTCATTTTTTATTGTTTGTTTTTTAATGGAATGGTACATGTAGATTAGCTTTGCTTTTGCATGCCGGCCTGTTCTGTTTGTGTCCATTAGAGAGCAAATTCAAGGGCATTTCTTTTGGAAGACATTTGAGCTATATGTCACTACAGAATCACTAAAGCACACATGGGCATTCTCAAAAATGTAGGTATGCTTAGAATGACTTGCGCATTCAGACCCTCACATTCAGGCTCCAAAAAGCACTGATAACTCTCAAGGTAATTGGGTGCACATACACTGTTGCAGTGCACATGGCAAGCCAGTTCTCCTCCATTCAAAACGTTTCACATTTGGAGGCCAAAACATGTCCAGGAAGTAATGGAGTTCTCCCTCACTGAGTCTGGCTGATGCAGACCGCTGGCCCTGGGAAAGAAACATTATTGTATCTGATTGAGACTTTGCCTTTCTTGGACCACAGTCAATTTCTTATGAATTCATCTCCAAGCACCTTATCTCCCTTTGTCAAAGCGTTCCCATCTCCTCAGTGAATTCTGCAGAAACAGTGGGATGTTGTAAATTACATTCTTTTTGACGAATAAATAATTTCCCTCTTGCCTCTATCAGATATGGGCTTGAACTCTACTCTGCTCTGTTTCCTAGCAGAGATAGAAGAATGCAAGCAATGCCATGGCTGTGAGATGATGAGAGTATTTGCAAAGCCCAAAAAGGACAGAGACCATCTCTCATACCTCCTGTTGGGGTATGCCTACTTATAAGCCAAAGTAGGAGGCAAATCTCTCATCATGTCACCAATGTTACAGTTGGTCGTTTTTAAAAAAGCCCCCTGCCATTGCATGCTCCACAAAGACTCCTTAAAAGAGAAGTATTTGGCAGATAGTATCTTATGTTCATAGAGCCAAAGACTACTCATTCTGCAATGGAAACTGCACAGATAACATTATTCAAGAGTTAATATGTGCAATGACACAAATCCCCCTACAGACTTTTAGAACCTCCCATGCTTGCACTTGATAACACTTATGGTGAAATGAATGCAAACAAGGAAGGGAATTATGTGAAAAATGTAGTGTCTCTGATGTGCTTCTAAATGATATATTTTAAGCTTTATCTTGATGCTCACAATATGTTGGCGATGCAAAGCACAAGAGAATGTGCTGTGATAGCCAGATCATTTCGGTGTATTTAATGAAAAACCACAACGACATGTTTTCCATGTTCAGCATTTTTTTAAATGCAAGTTGAGATGCAAAATAATTGAGATTGCTGATCAGTTAACATCAAGGCCAGAAATGGCTGACTAGTTGGCAGAGGTCTAGTCTTAATCTGAAACAACAGATGAGGAGTGTGGCTGAAAACATCATGAAGAGCAGTGCATTCTGTTGCCAGTGTTAAATTCTCCCCCCACAGGGTAGGCTACTGGCCATGTTTTTACCTAGATGCTCCGTGAACCGCTACAGAATCCTATCCTCCTGAAGCCATCTGTCCAGTATTCAAGCTAGGAAAAAGATCTAGCCCTTGCCCTCTTATTGAAGCTGCATATGAGAAATAACACAGCTGCACACCTGCTTGAGGATCCCAACATAAAGTAATAGTCGTAATGTGTTAAACAGCATGTGGTCCCTTGACTGCGGCCCAGTGAGGTGTCACTATTCTTTGAAGCTGCTTTGAATTTACATTTCTATTAACATGGGAGGGATGGCAGAGGAAGTTATGCAGGGATGCACCAGGGAGAGCAGAAACAGAAACCAGATCCCCAGTAAGAAACATAAACGTCCAAACAACAAGATAGATAGGAGCAATACGCCTAAACAGGGTCCAACGGCTTGGTACTGAAATTGAAAAGGCAACTTGAAGACTGAATATAAAACATCTCCCTATATGAGGAGTGACTGGGAGGAGAGGCGGAATCTTACAGATGGCTATAGTGGGTAAGGAGGGGAGCGAGAGGAGGCAGATTGCTGTATCACTGGCTCTAAGCTGTCATGGTCAGTTGATCCTATTTACCCCCCTATGACATAAAATATAAATAGATAATTTTAGCAAACTGTAAGAGAAGACCTAATCTTCTGACTTGTGGTGCTGAATGGGCAGCTTCTGTTGGAGCATGTGGAGGGAGATAGGCTGATCCCCCGTTTCTCTTTAAGTCATAAAAAATTCAGGAAGCAGTTTTGTATACACTTGAGTTCTGTATTCGAGATCAAAATAACGTTGAGCAAGGCATCTCTTCAATATAAGTTTACACACTACACATACAGTATGGTGTGTTGGTGAAGAGAATAAAGTGTGGTCATTTTGAAAATTGTAAGTAAATAAACACAAAAATGGACTGTGTCGACCCAGAATTAAAAATGAGTTAGCAGAAATGGCAAGTTTCTGGTGCAAAAGAAAATTGTCCTGGGGAGTCAGAAACCGTTTCAACTAAAAGGGTTGTGCTTGTTTGATTTATGCTCCCTGCTGGTAGCAAATAAACACTATCTGTAAACCAGCTTTACCATCCTCCTTTGTGCCAAACAACTCCATGGTCTCATCTTCACAGGAACTGTCGAAAACAAAAATAACCTTACGTCATTATTTCTGAGCAAAAGTCGTTTGCAATTTCTTTCTTGCAATAACTCATAATGGGCACAGATGTTGCAGGGAGATGCAAATACCCATCTCTTTACCCAGGCAGGCTGAGGGGTGCCAAGAAACATCAGGCTTCTCTTTGAACAAGAGGGTGAAAGGAGGGCTCTCTTGTAAGCTGAAAGCAGATGCTTTTGTCTTCATCAATACACTCCCGTGTTCAGTGCTGTCTCCGTCTCGACTTCTCCTCCATCACAACACACCCGGGGCGGGGGGTGGAGGAGAGCTAAGCCGGGAGGATCCCTTAGCCGGCTACACACAAACCCTCAAACAACGGCTTGACAGGTGGTGGTCGGCGTGCGGGTAATCCTCCATTCTTGCGCCCGACATTTGTGTCAGCTTACGCCAGGTGCTCGGCTCGACTCTCTGTGGAGAGACGAGGTGAGTCTGTGACAACAGCACCGCAGCGTTTTCCCTGTTCCAGATTGCCAGCCACTGTGCTGAGTTTGTCAGGGGACAGCATGTCAGGTACCCTGAGTTTCATATGATATCACTCTTACAGAATCTCGTGTGTGTGTGTGTGTGTGTGTGTGTGTACCTGCCATTTGTCAGGCCATATGAATATTTTTTTCACTTCTTTTTGTATGTCAGATGGACGTTTATAGGCTGTTTAAAACAGATAGCTTGGCTGCTGTAACATATGGGTCGGTGCAAATGACAGCCACGTCGTGTTTTCCAAAGAGCTTTGCCAGTTGGGTTTGCATGTGCCATACTGTACCTGAGATATGCTGAGTCCCTGTGACTCTATGGTAATTGATTTTCCTTGGATGAAAGGACAAAAAATGGCACATGTGTTATGCTAATCATAAACCTGATCATCCCTTTAGTCTAAGAGTCTTTTGAAATGACAATTTTGGGATGTATTGAACATTTCCCAGCACTTTGTGTCCTATCCCTCCAAATAGAGACTGTCATTTTTCTCTTCAAGGAATAACTGACCTTCTTCAGGAAAAGATGGGCTCCTGGATTTTTCCAGTTACCTTCATAGCTTAAGTATAATTAGAAATTTCATTTCATGTGCCATGTACTTAAAGTGACTTTCCTAACAGTGACAGTAACCTGCAAAACTTGTAGTGTGATCTTGCATGATCTTTCATTTCAGTGCCACAGATGTTTGGACCATCCCAAAGCCATATGATCCATAGAAGACCCAACACTTCATTTCAGGTAAACTTGTTTGATGCCATTAGACGATAATCTAATGCAAATACTCGCTGACGTTGACAATATCGCTCTGACAAAGTGGCTCACACGCACACTAGCTCCGGTATTTCATGCACTGATTCAATGCGCTGTAGCTAGAAACTTTTGTTTAAAGCGTGTCCTTTTTTCGACTCGGGGATGACGTATGACATGTCTGCCATCTAGTGGAGTGGAAGTCGAACGAAATATGACACCCTATTTGACTAAATCGGCCGTTTTATTCAGTACCGCATCTTGTCGACTATAGTCGCCTGTGGCGCCTAGAGGGTTAAAATCCAAAGAACACTTTGATTACAAAAGCTTAGGGGTGCAACGGATCACAAAACTCTCTCATATGGTATCACAGCTTTAAGTCAAAGAGTACTTGTAATGTCTGAATATAACTTAGGCCTTCAGAATGTCAAAACTGAACAGCATTCACTATCCACTGAATAGGCTAGCAGCCATCAATCAAGTTCACTTTTCTCCTCCAATAGTCATACACTTCCCACTCACAACTACTTTAACACGTGGACAACTGCATTTTCCACTGCAATTCTGCATCAAGAATGACATTACAATTAATACTTAGGAAATAGCAGCAGCAGTGATTATATTTGTTGTTATTATGATCAAACTTTGCATCAATCCTAGTTCATCTGTGTGAAGGGGAGTGGTCTGTAGTCTGTACAGATCATGGATCAACTGTGATTCAGTGAACCACTACAAAGGTGACATCCTCAGACAGGGAGATAACCAGGAAGAGAACACTGGAAATGGATGTTATTAGAAAGTAAAAGTTCATAAAATTGTAAATTGTGTTAGCACTTTAATTCAACAAATGACAGCCTTTGTGTCTTTAAACAGAAATGTAAAAAGAAAACATTTGGTGTGACATTATATATAATAAATGTAAGTAAGTGTTGTTAGTACTCTGTAATAAACAATGTACTAGCACACTGTCAAAACAATTCCATCTTTTTGTACAGCTTTTTGTCACAAAAGGTTTTACTTAAGTGATTGTATTGAGTGAAAAGGTAAATTGGCTCATATGTGTGTTTTGCTGGTGTGTGTAAGACCAGAGTGTGCATTTATGTTTAATAGACAATTAATTAGTTTCTATAGTTCTGCCAAGCTGATGCAGAATG
Organism: Alosa sapidissima; assembly: GCF_018492685.1. Taxonomy (NCBI): domain Eukaryota; kingdom Metazoa; phylum Chordata; class Actinopteri; order Clupeiformes; family Clupeidae; genus Alosa; species Alosa sapidissima. The sequence goes on along the minus strand of NC_055972.1, from coordinate 18,441,142 downwards.
ACTAAGCAGTTGTATGCTTTAAACTGTGTGAGCTGATTGAAGGCTTATTTCACTGTTTTCAGAATAACCACTTAGTGTATTTGTAGTGCATGTCAGAGGGAGCTTGAAAAGATTAAATTGACCATTTAGGAGCAGTACCTTCACCATCTGTTGTTTTCTTTCTAATACTAAACCCAGTCAAGGTGAAAACTTTATCACTAATGTCTGATTAATGAAGAGCTTTCAGGCTCAATGAGGCTGTGAGAAAAAAAGGGGTTGGGGAGTGTCTTTTATTTCTTTGGTCACCTGCACCAAATTACTTTATATATCTGAATAATAGTTAGACTGGGACCAGAGAATACTGGACAATAGTGTATGCTCCCTGGAGTTATGTCTGGAGAACTTTGTGGATGAAAGGGCCTTGCCGGGATAAAACACTGTGTTCAGCAGCATCTTGCCAATACATTCCCTTCTCATCTATTTGTTGAATTGACTGTAAGCACTGTTCATTTTGATGTGCTGTTATAAGCTGCAGTATCTCTGAACATGACACCATTATTGCAACATTATTGCATCATCATCATCATATTCATTGTCGTTGTTGTTATCATCACCAGCCTCTGTGTTCCACATAACTGGATCACCACCTGTGAAAAAGCAAGTTATATATGCATATATTCAGTCAAATACTCTGAATACACTAACAAACTATAAGCAGTATACAAATAAGACATGGGTACCATCTATTACTTGAGTGACTCTGCAGTCCAGAGAGGATGAATGGGTTTCCTTTACATGTTGCATGTGGTACACCAGGGGTTGCTTGTCCAACCTTGAGACCGCTCTCATAAATGCAGACACCGCTGCCGGTACCACAGTTGGCCTCCTCTGCTAGCCTGTCTGAAGGGTAGCAGTCTGACAGGTGCCAACTCTGCAGTCCAGCCCTGGCCTTCCACCACACCCGCATACTAAACGACCGGAGCAGATGCCTCACCACAGGACTGCCCTCACTCACATCCAATCAAGGAGAATCGTCGCTGATAACCAACATGAGACACCACTACAAAGATAATGGTTCTAACCTAAGACAATGAGCAAAGAACAACATGATCAGTGTAAAGTCATTAGGGTATTTGCTGTGTAAAGTTATAGTGTATAAAGTACAAAAATACAAAATGTAATGCAATAAGTACAAAGCATTAGGAAAGTCCTAGATGTAAAAGCTTACAGGATTAGTATGCGAACAGGAAGTAGAAATAGGCTTTGTCCCTCTCGAATGCTCACTAATGATATTATCTCCTCGGGCCGACAGGGAGACTGCAATCACCTGGTGCTTGGGACGTGGATTGCAGGTCCAGGCGCCGAGCTGAAGAAAGTAGTTAAGATGCTTTTGATTAGCAATCAGGAATATTTGTTATCCACCCCACGCCGTCCTCCTCAGCCTCCCGCAAATGTGGCCTGCGGGAGGCTGGCGCAGTGGGCAGCGCTGCTATTCTGGACCGATGATGATGAACAAGTGGACGATTCTTTTTTTTCCCGGTTTTGGGTGAGAAACTGACTTTTTCCCCACCCTTTATGGCAGGGTGCAAACATGTGATCTTCTGCACACGAAACACTGTGAAATGCAGCAGTGTGTAGAATCCGTGACATCACATATATTCTCCAGCAAAAAAGCAAGAGAGCAAGGAAAGAAAGTAAATCAGATAGACTCGAACAAATCTAGGGAGACCGGCATGCCGACAAATATTTTGGGACATTGATGAAAGGAGAGGCTATGATCATGTGACATGTCATGTAAAATTTAAAATATCTCGCCGTCTCTCCCTGAAACGTGAGAAACGCGTAGCCCCCGAAAGCCCGTGTGCGCTGCCAGAGGTGCTGCAGAGGTTGAGACTAATACGCAGTGGCGGGCCTTTGTGGGGGGAGCATGTATGATGTGCGGCCGCTGTGTTCCACTGGCCGGCTAAATAAAAGGAGAGCGAGCCGCAGCCATCCCCCAGGACTGCTGTCAGTCGGAATTCCACCTCACTGAACTCTAATGAGAGCCAAAGCTGGACTGGGCTCACCTAATGCAATATACAGAGGTATAGACTTACCCAGCCTCTTTTAAATGAATGTGTGTGTGTGTGTGTTGTGCATCGATCCTGGTTAAATCTCATTCAATATCTCATTGAATTTCTTGAATAGTTATTTTTAAAGTAACACACCAATGATTCCTATGCCTTTATTGTGCAGTATTCCTCCAGGATATTACATTAAAGGTGTTAGTATATCTTACAGGTCAGTTGTTTAGTTGTTTGTATATGGCCTTAAGTTACTGCAGTAATGCAGTTCATGATATTACAGATTGTTCAACATTTATTCATGTCTAGTGTAACCTGACCTGATGATTTACCTTTAAAAGGGTCATCAAATACATGACCAGCATCAAAGCCTCAACACATTCACTCAGACATTCAATTACAGTCTCTTTTGGTCTTTTTAAAAGAATATCATCTCCTGGTTCTTTGGAGCTTATGTAACACCAGAGCTCTTGCATCACGCTGTGAGTGCACTCCTCTCCTCTCCTCTCCACTGGTACAACAATCTCACATCACATTACTCTTGTGTCTACTGCAGGACCCAATTAAACCTGCAGGAGGCTCTCCAAGAGGAAGAGGGTTGTGGATAATCATGCTCGTCCCTGTGCTGGCAGATACAAGCAGTGTGAAGAACAGTTGGATGTCTCCGTGAACTGGAGCTAGCAGTTTACACACACACATTGCTTTCAAGTCAGGATGCGTGGTGTAGCGCAGAACTGCCTGGTTAGAAGAAAATCCACTCAACAAAATGCCCTCTGTTGTAATATTTGTGAAGGGAAGAGAGATGAAGGGCTGCAATAGACGAAAAGTAGTATGTTGGTGCACACATCCAAGGCAGGTGCTGGACAAAAAGTGCTAGGCTATCAAAGAGTGGATTGTCCGCACACTTGCTCCCATCAGGAATTTTTATTGATTTTCACCCGTGTGTAACGTTTCGAGCTAAACGCTCTTCATCAGACTTGAATATCAGACAAACAGTCGCCATATTTAGTACAAAAGGTCACATGACCCATCAGAGTGATAGGCTATATTTACATAGATTTACAAAACACTTATATACATATACACAACATAATAATATCTACAAAAAGCATGCACTTATAGAAAAACATTTATATACTATACTTTGTAAAATAATTTTTTAAAATAAGTACAAGCTTCCACCCTATCAGAATACTTGGCTGTGTATCAGGCCGCATTAGGCCATCATAATAAGTAAACATGATATTGGCATCTATTCAGTCTACAGGTTACTAATCATACACTTATATGAAGGAGACTACATTCACATTTATAAAATATAACCATATCCAAAGAGCACTTCACACAGTCGAGTTGAGACACAACATCACAAAATCAGTTACAGAAAGGGCCTAATACTGAAGTCTTCATTTAAACCTTTAGGTGCCATTGTATCCAGTGTGTAAATCCAGTACAGTTCACGTTTAAGAAGTAGAGTGTCAATATGCCCCCTCCTCCGGGGACTCTTAATAGATGCAATAGACCACAGCTGAAGAGCCTACTGTACCATGGCGTTCCATTAATGTCCCTTGTGCATAATGTTATGTGAGGATAAGATGTTTTCCTCAAGACATGTCATGACGGCAGACGTGGCGGGCCCTTGGTGAGATGGGGTCTGCCGGATCTCATCTCTGGCTCTGCAGGCTTTGGCTGAGACAGCAGACCAGCGCAGCCTCTAGGACCTGACAGGGGCCAGTGTTTGGACCTTCAGGTAATGAGGCAGTGGAGAGTTAGCATGCTGGGGCTAGCCCGAGAACTGGCCTTCATGTGATGAACATACACACAGGAACCCACAGAGAAAAGCCATCCTCTACAGACTGTTTCGTTTAACTGCAAGAGACCCTTGTAGTTCAGGGTATTGGGGAGGGAAGTAAATTAATTTGACTGCTGTAATCTAGAACTTCCCGATAAAAGTGACAAAATAACAAACAAGAGCGAAATGGCAACACAGCCGCCACAACACAAATTAATCAGAGGATGCGTTTGAAGCAATTAGCATAGCCTGAGTGCTCAGTGCATGTGTGTGTGCGTATGTGTGTGTGTGTGTGTGTGTGCGTGCGTGTGCGTGCGTGCGTGCGTGCGTGCGCGTGTGCGTGTGTGTGTGCGTGCGTGCGTGCATATGTGCGTGCGTGTGTGTGTTTGTGTGTGTGTGAACTCCAAGGGGCTCAATCTGTTTCTGGGCTTTTGTTATTTGTGCCCTGGAGTCCCCAGAGGAGGCGGCGGCACAGGAAGAGCAGTAACGGCTTTTCACAGCTTAAACCAGTGGAGCTGTAAAGAGTGAGATGGATGGCTGGCAGAGGAGTGGTGTGTGTGCATGTGTTTGTTTGTGCGTGCATGTGTGTGTGTGTGTGGGGGTGTGTCTCTGTGTGTGTGTGTGTGTGTGTGTGTGTTTTCAGGGGGGGGGGGGGTACTGTGTTCTGTGGAGTCGTCTGTTTATTGTCTAAGAGAATAAAGACATTTTCCAGCTGGTGTCTTGACAAAAGGGGTTGTCATCTTCTTAACGGCATAGATGTCTTATATTTGGTGCAATGAGTTGTGTGATTTTGTTTTGTGTTAAAGGGATTGTGCTAAAGAATCTTTCCAAATAGGATGAAGACAGTTTAAATCTTAACAAGGAACACCATTAGGCAGCAACAGATCATCCCGTAAGAATTCCATCTCCTAACAGCATGAGTAGGATGTGGCATGACATTATACCCATATTCCTGAATCTATGAATAGGTCCTTTTAAACAAATGTATTGAAATTACTTTAAAAACAGCATAAGTAAAATGTTATGTGGCACTTGCATTTTGTTTTTGCATTTTAGCCTGATAATACATGTGCAAAAGTGTCCTTGTGAAATCCTAAATGCATGCTGTTAACCTTTGTTTAACTCTGTTTTTAGTGTGTGGTGACATGCAGCGATTGTGCCACTGGCAAAGACCAGCTTTAGCAGAGGGAGAGAGGACTGTGTCCGGTAAGCCTCAGCTTGCAACAGCACACAGGGCCATCCAGAGGTAGACCATGCAAAGTAATGACATGCCAAAGGCCCTTAACGTTACTGGTCAGAAGAAGGCTCTGACACTGAAGCTGCACCAAAGAATTATAGAAAGTACAGCATTCTGTAGGCTCTGTCCTGGAAGCCATGTCGGGTAGGATTTTCTTTTCTTTTTTTTTTTTTTTTAAATATGGGGTACCTATATTTTTTATAACATTGGGGTTATAATACCCCATTCACATCCCATCTAGATCCATTTTATTGATTCTTTTTGATGAAACTATGTATAGGACAAAAATATACCCAGCATTCTCACTAGGCATCCAGTCTATATCCTTAATGTATACATCATCCAAGAATTTAGTTGATCATTTGAATTGATAGAAAAGAAATACAAGACTTGAACTACAAGAAAAGAAATCCACAACTTTTGAGTTTCAAATCTAATCACTACAATGCATTTTTGAAGCTGCGTTAAGCCATTAATACACCGTGCCCTGAGGGAGAGGTTATACTGTAGGTTGCGGTTTTCTCTATGACAAGCTCTAATCAACATGGCGTCCTTTCTGAACTACTGCTCTCAACACAGGGAGCAAAACAGAAATCTTAAAATAGTTTTAAAGTAGTCTAGTTATCATGTGATGAGAGAGACAGATAAAGGCCACTGACAACTCCCTGGGGTTAAATGTCTTGTTTAGTAAAATCTCGAACCCTGTGTGCCTGTGTTGCCTACCCTCATCACAGAATCAACAGCCGCGGCGTAGTGTCACCGAAGCCCTTTTCCACAGGAGTCACATCCCATCATTTGATTTGTCCCTGCACGACTTTTAAATAGTTTTGGGTTTGATGCACAACCACTGACAGCCTTTCTGTCAGAGATGCACATATCCAAAAATGGCAATAGTCTTGTAACACAGAGTAAAACATTAAAAAAACACAATACAAAACAAATCTACAACAGAATGTGTTCTTTTAGCACTATATGTTCTATTGAATAGTTTTGACAGATAATTTTACCCATTATGAAATTGATTATGATACCTGAGATCATTGTTTTTGGACAGATGACAGCCGTATATGTAGATCAGTTTGTATTCCTATCTCTGGTTGAATTTGACATGTCTGGAGGAGCATATAAGAAATCAAACTCATTCTCTGTCTTAATCACTGACACTGGGCAAGTGGGCATAGACCCACTTTCATATGGCTGTGATTTGGACTATTGAGGAGAACCTTTATGGAAAGGCCACAAGTGTGTCGACAAGGTCCCCTTTGGTAAAAGTCATATATTTACTGGGAGAAAATAGATGGAAAAGGGCATGACTCCTGTCCCGGACCGAGGGGATGTGTTCGGATAATATAGAGAAAACCAATTTTCAATTTGATTCTGTTTAATCAAGATACTTCTAATATGTCTGAGTAGTTTCTGTCCCAGTATTTTACTTAAAATAAAAAGTCTAAATCAAAATCTCAAGAAGACCTAATATGTAGGCAGGTCTACTCTTTCCAACCTTGATAAAATCTTGAAGAGATAAGTGGGATGACATCTCAGAATCCTGACTAATTGGTTAGGCAGCCTGAGTTTGAATGCCTGAGTGGTAGCTGACAACTGTTTTATCTGACAGAAGAGTTCAAACAGGTCTCCAGCAGAGAATATGCCATAACTGTATCTCGATTGAACATCTCCCAGTCTCAAATAATCAAAGCATGTTTGTAAACATTACTTTTGCAGTCTCAGTCACATATAGGCTAAATGCTAACAGGATGTAAAGTTAAAAAAAAAAAATATATATATATATATATATATAACTGAAGTTATACAACTGTTAAGACTATGTAATGATTCCACAATTGAACAAAGAAAACAGTAAAACAACAAACAAGCAATATTGTTAACAAACAAAGGATAAATACAGTCCTACATGATTGTTATTGGACCTAAGTCTGAATGGACAATCCCACTCTTGGTTTCAGTGAGCACAGTTATCCTCCAGTGCTAGGGATGTACATTTGGAGACACTGTCCATCCTTGATCGCTGATGCGAGGTTGACTGTCTGCCTGTTAACTCTGTATTTCAGACATCTTTGATCTGCCACCAGGTCAAAATGGGAGGCAGCAAGGCGTAGCGGCCCTTTGAAGATCTCAATCATCCACCACTGATGAGGTTACTATGTTGTTGCTCTTTTTCTTCAAAGCTTTTAGTCAAACGCAACTGAATCAAACATACAGCACTGCCATGAAAGAGAATGAACAAGGAATCAGTTTTTAAGTTTAAGTTTTAAGTCCTGGGCAAACAAATGCTTAGCCTGAACTTGCTGCAAGAACAGCAATAAAAACTTTACAAAAGTGACAATAGACAATAGAAATGATTAGCTAAATAACTCTGTGAACAGGAACAGAGATGTTTTGTAAAGGAAAGGCTGCTGTGATAAGACTGTCCTGAAGATATTAGCTGACAGTCTTGAATTCAAGTGGAGGTCCGACTCGACACAGATCTTTGAATAGACAATCACCCGCGGCAATTAGTGCATGGAGGCACAACAAAGGAAGACTGTTAGGTCCAGGAGGAGAGAAAGTGACGCAACTATCACTTACAAGGAATTCTTTAAAGGTTAAAAAATTCATGAAATCTTCCACAATTAGCTCACGAGGCGCGCATCGATCAAGGCCTTCTGGGCCAGCATCAGTGGATGTACTACTTAATTTATGGATGCCGTGTAAGAACCTAAAAAGAACAGGCCTCTGATGTGGTCGATATCTTACTTTACCTGATTTGACTTTGTAACTTGAAAGGTGTATGTTTAATGCATGTGACATTCCCCTCTCATTTCCCACTGATGCTGCTGCCAGTAAAATTAGAACTTTAAAAACTGTCATGTCGAAGAAGCCTTAGAAGCACAAAAGGATTGAAGCAGAAAGTGTCATCTTTACACGGCCCTAAGACTAACATTCCTAAAACCTTTATTTTCTTTTGTCAATTTTCACTGGGGAGTGAAATGGAATTGCACAGAAATAAAAGGTAAGGAATACTAAGAAAATTGAGCACACGGAGTGCTCTAAATTATTCATTTGCAATGACATGCCGTGCTGAGGTTATTTTGCGATGTATAATTGATAGGTTGATATCTTCATCATTAATTCATGTGTTTAGACAGTGGTGTTTCTATAAAACACTGTTGAAATTGATTGGTTGTTTACATCATTGAATGTGGAACTGGGATTAGCATTTTTTATGGTCTCACCAGCAGGGATGCTTCTTTGGGAGTAAACAAACATTCAAATAAATAAAAACCCCAACAAGGAGACATGTTTACAGAGCTCATACTACCCTTATCTGGCCTCAATAACGTAGGTAAATATTCTGAACAGTTAATCAATACTACCAACTCTAGACAGTATGAGGCCAAACAGGGGAAACAAGAGTCAAATGTTGATCTGAATTGGCCACAATTGCATGAGTTAGACTCTTTGTTTATTTAAACTGTCCTTATGCTCCAAAGCAAAGTCTGCTCCCACTGTGATATTGTCTAAGTGTAGCACATGCAGGCTCTGTCTATATCTTACACACACACACACACACACACACACACACACACACACACACACACACACACACACACACACACACACACACACACACACACACACCATGCTTCTTCTCCTCCCTATTGTAGTGGACTGACTCTAGGAGCACACATCATGTCTCATGGTTCTTCATTTCCCTGGTGTGCTGTTGAGAACAATGCCGATAGTGCTGACGCCACCGCCGCAGCAGTAGCGAGCCACCACTAGATCCTGCCTCATTTGTCACAGTGTCCCATAATGCACCACTAATGGCGCATCAGCACCTTCCCTCACCACTTCCTGTCAGACGTCCCACTCACACGACAAATGACCATAATCCAACCATTTGGAATTATTACCAGACCGGTGCGCTGGACGGCCGCTGTGTGATGCTCACGACCAGTGATACGAAATGCTATACTTTCTGATTAGAGCAGACAACGTGCCATGAGAGAGACTCTATCTAGTAAGGCGACCCCCCACCTATCACCCCCACAACAACCATTACCACCACCAATCACATGAGTAGAGGACATTGTCAGGGCCTTGCTAATCTACTTCATCACTCTCCAGAGCTGAGAGAGTATCAGAGCCATGTGCTAGCATCGCGACGCCAGAGAGAAATGGCGTATGCGTGGAATTGTTCTTATAAACTGTGTCTTATTACATGTTTCATATCCGCACTTGCTGGCTATTCTTTTTTCACTTTCCCCCTCCAGAGGGAAGAGTCAGCGAGCGAGACATATGAGCATAAATAAAAAAGAGAGCATCGTGTGCCTCTGCCTGGAGTCATAGCCCTCTCTCTCAGCTGAGGCAAGGGTAGAGTGTGTCCTAATATAGTGCTTTATCATTTTATCATTTGCTTTTGTTCACATGATGATCCATCTGTCCCTTTGCAATGAGGAATATAATGCTTTAAACCTGTATTTGCCATCAGAACATCTAAATGAAGTATAGTGTTTTGTAGATCAGATGTTCTGCAATCATTTCAATGGCATGAGAGTAGGTTAGGTTGTAGGTTAGTGAATACAGAATATGTTTTTTGTTTTATTTAGTGGTGAGCAGAATTACACAGAAGCATGTAACTTGGAGTTTATAGGCAACAGACATGAAGTTGTGATGGATGCATAATTACATGGATAGTAGCCAACATATTTGGACTTTCTTTGAGGTCCAGACCAAACTACAAAATCATAAAAGACTAATGACGATGAGCAGATGATCAGTGGACTCAAATGCAATAGAGCTGTTGCTACTGTTATATACTGATATATGAGTGTGAATACTGCACAGATGATTCCCCTGATTGATGCTCTATTGTATTGTGTTGCCTTGCCACTGTGACCGATATGGTTTATCTGTCTTGATAACGGCTGGTCTTGTGTGAAAACATGCATTGTTTACTTCAAGGTTTTAGCATAAATCAGACAGATAATTTACACACCATGATTCCACTGAAAAGCACCGGTCACTTCAGTAAATAATTCTGCAGTTTATTAATGAAATTATTTATTTATGTAGAGAAATAATCCACCTGGCTCACATATCTGACAGAGAAGGCCATTCATAGTTTTGTATTAGATATTCTGAACAGCCAACACAGGAAACCCCATGCAGGCAAAGTGGGCTTTCCCAAAACACTATTAACCAGAGGGTCAGGGAGTTAATTCCATCTAGTGCTTATTTCCCCAGACGTGCTCCTGCTGCTGGGAGCTGTGTGGGGAAGCCATGCACTGCTCCTGTGTCGTAACACTCTACTGTTCATTAAAATAATTATTTTGTGACCAGAGAGTTTTTCCCCTAGGGGCAGTGTGTTATCTTCAGCACCTGATTGTGCCTGGTAATTTGCCTTGACATAATGATTTCTGAGCTGTTTCTTTTTCTTTTCTGAGTGGTTAGATTATTTTGAATGACTTCCAAGGTATTCAAGAAAAGCTTACATTAGGATTGATGCATTTAGTGGCCGTATGGACATCGTTATCAAGGATCATGGATATGGACGCTTGTGCCAGGAAGACATCATTGCTACATCATTCATTCCTTCATTACTCCCGACCACTCGCCTGTCTACATTTGTCCTCAAAAGGACTTGACTTGCATACCAGTTCTGCTGCTTTCAGATGCCCGCCCCCCTCCACCACACACACACACACACACACACACACACCACCACAAGTTTAGGCAGGATCTGCAAAGGTGTCGATGCTCTAAGACCTGGACAAAGGACCGGGCCCAGTCAATGCCATCTCATGCTGCCTGAGTTTTTCCTGAAGAACTATCATCACATTGAGAGATATCTACAGATGGTGTGTATCATTTACAATCCAATGGCCTTCCTGTACATCCTGTACAGCCTTCCAATTATTGATAAGAATACCACTCCACCATAAAGTATAAAGGTCCGTTGGTTTGATTGACAAGGAAATTACTCTGATGAGCACTGTTATGCCTTCACTGTCATCCAAAATTGCACCACATAATGACCATTTGAGCAACATGTCCTTATTTCAGGTTGTCATGGGGCTGGCGGCTTTAGATGGTTTTAAATGTACTTGTCCATATCAATGCATATGTTGGATATGGATACCAACATTAACTAGATGTACCACATAGCGGTACAAAATATGACTGCCGCTCAGTCCTGTACATCCGTTCCATGAAAATAAATCACACTTATCAATTTGTCTCCATCTCCTACTCCATCCCCCACTCTTGAAACTTTTGTGTATGCTTGTTTGGCCTGCCTGTGTGTGTGTACACGCGCAGGTGTGCCTATGTGCGTGTGTGTCAGTGTGTGTGTGCCTGTGTATGTGTTTGTGTGTGTGTGTGGATGCGTGTGTGTGTGTGTGTGCATGCGTGTGTGTGCATCTCATTTTGTCTCCATCTCATTATAGAGCCTGACCGATATGGGATTTTGAGGGCCATTACTGATTTCGACGTTTGAGTTTTTCAAAAACTGATAACCTATATATGTGACCCTGCAAGGCCAGTCGTTTTGGTAAAATTTACAAAATTAAGTTAATGTGCTCACATGAACGGCTATTGACTAAGCTTTCCTAACTTTTTCTGCCCCCTAGTTAATACCAGGGACGGTCATAAGGTGTCACTATAGAATATAATTAATGTATTTCGGGGGAAGTAAGGGGAGAAGAAGTTCTATGTACACAGATTGTGTAGGCTATAGGCCCACTTTTAAAATGTGCTACTCAGGGCCGTAGTCACCATAGACATTGAGGGAGACGTGTCCCCTCCCCAATATTCAAATATGACCAAAATATCCCCCCTAATATATGGACATAGAAAAATAAATAAAGAAAAAAGCGCTATACTAGGCTCACAGGAAACCAACACGCATCTGCAATGTAATCAAACATAAATAACGCAAATTAGTGACCTAGTGATGGATCCAGAGTAGTCTACTCTGTGGTTTGTCCTGGTGGTTTTCTTTTTTTCGTTAGTGGCGTGCGCTATCAAAAGCTTCCATTTACTGCACCCTACTGCGGTGAGGTGGGCTGTCAACAATATCGCAAAAGCTACTGGTACAATTTTCACAAAACTTGTTGGAAAGGTGTACAGGCTAAGGAAATCCCATACATTTTTGGAGCCGATCAGACTCAAAGGGAACTTTGAAACATGTTCCATATTGTAGCCTGTTCTCGCAATGATAGCAAGTGAAACGTTTTATTTTAAATTATGAATTTGTGCAACCCTGTGTCATTAATTTCTTTCACATGTCTTTCAACATAAATAATGCATTCTTATGCTAGTAGTAATGCCAGAAATTACCATTTATAGGCCTCTTAGAAATGGTTGTTGCATCTTGCATATTATTGAGATGCGCACTCAATCGCGCATCCATGCAGGCAAAACGTATCAAATGTGGTGACGGCGCACAAGTTGGAAAAAACATTTACAATGCACTGGCGGTGATAGCCTACAGTTAATGTGAATCGACAATAACCAAAGAATGGAATTTGCACCTCCATTCACCAATTAAAGGCTGTAGTAGGCCTAGTGTTTCTACATGTTGGCACAAAACGTAATTTCTGTCAGAAGCCAGTCTATAATGCAGGGGGTAACATGAGGTGAGTCAGACAGAAGAGGGGCCTGTCTTAGTAGCATATTCCTGAATCCTGTCCCTTTCAAATTTCAAAAAATCTTATTAGGCTATAAATCCAAACATATGAGTCTAAGCCTTAGTTAAAAAAAATCTTCAGGTGTAAGTAATAAGTCAAATAACCACATTCTGTGTAATATAGAGGTTAACAAAGATACTTAAGTTTGTAATTTCTTATAGTCTCAAGTATACATTTTGAAGACAAATGGAGTCATACCACAGGTCCAGGGATGGATTAATGGGGTTACTGGGCCCAAGAGCTCAGGGGGCCCTGAAGCCCAAGCCTCTGTGTGAAGTTGCTTCATCTCCACCCTTCCCTTTTCACAAAACTCACCAGAAGTCATCATTTAAAGGGTCATTTAAAAAAAAAAAATTCTTCCGTGGGAGAATGCCTCAGGACCCCTCTATCTGGAGGAGGGGGGGGGCATCATTTTAACCCATACGTTTGTTTATCGTGGATTTTCTCAAAATAGCACTGTGCGCAAGACGACTGGTTTTGCCTTGCAGGGTCACATATCAGCCGATAGTAATGTTTAACAGTTTTTGCTTAATGACTCCCCCTTTATGCAAGCAAAACATTTTACAAATATGATCAGTTGCTTTTAGGGCTGTCCCAAATGATTATTTATAAACAATTAATCTAACTATTATTTTTTCGATTAGTCGACTAATCTAAAGATGATTTTTTTTATTAATCTAACGATTAATTTGTCCATTAGCGATTATTTTCCCATTGCCAAATAGAAAGTTTCTCATTTAAATTTCATTCTTTTTTTTTGCATTAACGGTTTTATGTTCCCTGTGTGAGGTGATAAGGGCTAGTTATTTCAACATCAGCATGGTGTATCCGACAGAATAGCTTACATGAGTATGTGTGATACCAGGGCTGTATGTTAAAGATGCTGCAAAGGTGAATAGATTTGTAGCACCAGCCACAAAATCTGTTGTATCATTATAAAACCTTTAAAATCTCTAAAAACAATAGGGCAGTTCATCAATTGCAACTGGACTAATAAAAGGTCATGTACACCTCTAGCTACATTGTATTTGGGAAAAGTAGAAGGTATCAGCATGATGTTTTATTATTATTATTATTATTATTATTATTATTATTATTATTATTTTTAAACAAAACAATCCCTGTCAGTTACATGCAGTTTTCAACAACTATCAAGAAGAGAGGTCATGCCATGGATTTTTGTGAATGTTTCTTCTTCTACATACAAGATTTTAGTCATATTTAGTCTTTTGATAAGATCAAAGTATATTATATACTATACTATAATACTTTATTGTCAATGCACAAATTAAATACCTAGCCTAAAACGAAATGCAGTTCCAGTGGTGCAAATAACTGACATGTGCAAAAGAGCCTTCATGAAATGAGTCACTTGACGGTCTGTGGCTAAAGCAGCCCTAATGAAAGTGTTTTTTCAGAACCTAAGCGATAGCGTTTATGTTGCGCATGAAGCATGAACTGGATTCAAATTTGACAGATAGAAGCGAACATTCTCAGCGGACTTTTTCTTTAAAGTTTTAAATGAATGGTGGGTCTGGGTTTTCAGTTAGTTTTAAACTGAAAAAAGGGAACAAGGCGATTGTCATAGACGTTTACAGAGACCTGAATGCACCTTGGCCCAGTTGGAAGATACTTTCGCATTAGGCAAAACACTTCCTCGGCTCGGGTGGATAATAGACCTCTGAAGTTCGCCTACCATTTTTACCCATATTCACCCCTTGCAGACACGTGACTTAAGTCACGTGACGGCTCCATGCTGGACGGCAAAAAGATAGGAGACGGACGGCAAATTACATTATGTCATAACGATTATGATGAACTGAACACCATTACTATAACATCTTTGTAGTTCAATGTATTGCTGTTTGGGGTCTGATAGTCAAGGAAAGATGCCAGTGGTGTTGTTAGATGAAATGGGTCATGATCGCAAATGTAAAGTTATTAAAACTGGTGGTAACAGCAAGTGGAGATAACGTTAGGTCATAACGTTAGGCTACTGTAATTAACATTATGGTAAATGAACACCCATAAGTATTTCTAGACTAAAATATTGCAAAGCGATTTGGTTACTTTATTTGTCTTGCTTTTATCAGTTGTAACATAGTCAAAACGTTAAGAATGTCATAACAGAACATGAAATAATAACTTAGCTGCCACACTTAGAAGCTAGCTATTCTAGCTAATGTTTATCGTAGCTCATAGTGCTAGGGCTAATGTAACTCGTCAGTTTGTACGTTGCCCAGCGAATAAACTTACTTCTTAGGCCTACATATCTTAAGTTAAAGAATTGAAAGAAATAGGAAATAAAAAAACTTGAACGGTATTATCTGTTTACATTCAGATCTTGCCAAAGACTTTGCCTAAGTGCTATCTGCCGTCCTGTTCAGAGTCTATGGTTGCTATAGCAACCGCTGCTGTGCTTCATACATTGAGGAGATAAGCATGCAATTGTGGTTGAAATACTCCCGAAACACAAAGAAAACAAACCAAAATATATCTATGCAAGAACATGGGATGTTGTTGTATTCCAAACAATAAGCCAACAGTCGTGGAAGGGCATTACTACGGTTAAATCTCACTATAATCTCCTAGCTGTGCGATATGTCCCATTACAACCCATTGATTTGATTCGTGTTCTTGCCGTCCACTAGGCTATTTTGCTGTGGCGCGAACAAAACGTGACGTCACTTGCAAGGGGTCAATAAGGAGAACCGATATCTTGAGATTTTTTCTATGGGAAAATAAAATGGGGATTTGGGATTATTACACCTGTTAAACTCTCGCGGGGACGAAGAAATCGGAAATGCAAACGTTTTGCTCTACACACTTTTGTCCTCTGCCTTCGAGTGGATACTGTGATCTCCGGTACGTGAAGGCGGCACACTTTGATTTTTGCGGCGGGGGGTGGGGGGGCTGGGGATAGTTAGGCCCCCGGGGACCAAACATTCTGTAAAAGTCTAGTGGGGCTACATGCCCACCAAGTTTCATGTGTCCCAGTGTTTCAGTGTCCCGTAAATTGTTGACCAAAAATTCAGGAATTGTCCCGTGAATTGTTGACCAAAAATTCCCTACATGACCGCTACGCTAGCGGCAGTCATAATGAATATACCTGTATGGATCTACAACTAGGTCTCACATAGCTTTGATATGGCATCTACATAATGAATCGTAAAAGCAGGTTTAGCTGGTAGCTGAGGGAGCACAGACATTTTGGAGTTCAGTCTCAGGTTTGAGGTGAGTACCGTGTAATGCTGTGCTCATCATCCCTGAGATTGTGGGAAATGCCAACGCTGGGGAGTCTGCCACTGAAGGTCATCAATCCATCATCCCCTTGTTAAATAACCAAAATGGAAATCAAAGAACAATAAAACAGAGAATCAATACTGGCTGCGGCCAAGGGATCAGACTTGAAGCTTTCACAGGCCAGGGATTACCAGCCAATCTCATTGGCTTTTAAATGGCAGGTAAGCATAGCTCTGCTGGAACACACACCACCAACTCACCACAGACCTCCAGTCTCCTGTATGATGTCGGACTTCTTGAGTCTCGCCTTTCCTCCTTCATGCTCCCCAAAGACAGGGCCATCAGTGGGACAATGAGACTCCTTTTCTTATTCAATTTTTCAGGGAGCAAATGTGCATTCAGCCTACTTAGCAGATTCCTCAGAATTCGATTAGAAAATTAACCATTCATCTTTTTGCTCTATTCTATTTTGCAACCACAATATATGCATATTAATGTTTTGGGTTCATTGAGATTGTGAAACACATTACTTACAACATTACACCTGTGTTCAGAACCATTCATTAAAGCTTCTAAAATTGCTTCAGTATTGCCATGAATAATGGGAAATCAATATGCAGTAATGATCATAAATAGTGCACATTATATCTGAAACATATTTGCATGCTTGACCGATAACTTATATTGGTATTCAAAAAGCTCTTTAAAGCAAGCAAACAACAACATATACAATGGGAATGGGAATTTTACAAAGAAAAAATCTTATTGTATCCCTGTTGCTGTAAAGTATCAGCAGAAATGTTTCTCAAACTGCACTCATTACCGAGTGGTCTACTGTTTCAAAGTCCTAAAAATAATAATTTCATTTAAAATGAATAATTTAATTTCAAATAATAATAATCCATATGTTTCTATGCAGCAACCCAGACAGCACACATACATCTGCCCGATGTCGGTTTCAGATCAGCATGGAATCCTCCCATTTAATAATGTCGCAGGGGTATCGGCCTGAAGTCGCTTCCATGTATGTTGGCTTTTGATCGTTCCTACTATCCAAAGCAGATCCCGCTATCTGTTTTTTTTTTACCCCAGCTTCCATGTATGTTGGCTTTTGATCGTTCCTACTACCCAAAGCAGATCCCGCTATCTGTTTTTTTTACCCCAGCTTCCATGTATGTTGGCTTTTGATCGTTCCTACTACCCAAAGCAGATCCCGTCAGATCAGCCTCCTGGAGCAGCGATTTTCAGGTTGGTAAATTCACTCATGTAAATTGTCAGAAAATAGGCATTGTGTCAATTGTATGACTGTTTATATATTTGCCTGCTAGGCTAAGCCATAACTTGGTGTACATTACTTTATAAAGAGCTGTTTTGGGGTAATTACAACTTAGTTGTGAACTAATTCACGTTAGCTAGTTGAGCTAACACTGGAAAATATGTTAACCTAGCTAGCGGCTATGGCGAAATGTTAACACTACAGCATCCATGATTACCGGTACAAGGACAGCAATATGCTTGGGTGTAAGAATAGCAAGTTATTATTTGACCGTGAGACTTAACCCAGGAAAGTGTTAATATTGGACTTAAACTTCCCCCTAGTGAAAAGCTCCATCAATTTCAGCTCCTTATGTATATTATTCCAGGACAAAAATCTTTTTTTAACTTAGATTCGTCCAAACTCTCTTCTATTTTTAAATTGTTGTGAGAGCACAGGCCATTTTAATTTTGTTTTTTGCACATGTACATACACAGATAAGACTACTATATAGGTATAACTTTAAATAACTAGTCCTACTGTACATACATTTGTTCAAAAGCATCAGACATTTGTTAAATTCTGATGGGTTTCTACAGCATTAAATATAACCTTGGTATTTATGAATCTTCATGGATGATCTGTATGCATTTTTTGGAAGTTGTTCACTACATTTAGTCAACCATTTGGCTTCAAACTCTGCTCAAATGTGTGCAGCAAGCTCCTAAGGATGTTCTACCAGTCTGTTGTTGCCAGCGTCCTCTTCTATGCAGTGATATGCTGGGGAGGAAGCACAAAGAAGAAGGATGCGGGGCGAATCGACAGGCTGGTAAGGAAAGCTGGTAAGGACGCGAGTACAGTGTAAAATCTCATTTGTACTCTTGACCACTAGTTGGCAGACACCCAGAGCTTCGATTCAAGCTCAACCTTTTTTTTCAAAGTTTTCAGGAAGTTCGCGAAAACACGCGAGAAACACACGAAGAAGACGTGCATTTCCTCCATGACGCGGAAGCGATGCGGGCCTTAGTTTTGCACAAATTGAAGCAGAAATACACCAAATGTTGAAAAAAAAATTCACATGTGATGAAGTCTTCGGTCTGTTATTCACCTATTCTGATTCTGAAGGAGATCTGCCTTTTGGAGAATATGATCGATCGTCTATTGACTGATAGATACTTATACTATACTTACTTATACTGATAGTCACGGAGCGTCTGTGAATGGAGGTGCGTCTTTTTCGACAGTGTCCACTAAGCATACCATGCTTATTTCGACCCTCTGCCCAACATAGCTGGAGGTGCCAGTGACAGTAATGATGATAGTGTCCGTAATGGACGTGGTATAGACAGCAGGGGTTGTAAAAATAGGGCTCTGAAGTCACCGGCGATATGGAACTGATTTGACCAGGCTACTTTATTGTATAGTAGCATAGGGTTTGTGATTATAGTAATAGTTTACTATTGTTGGTTTACATGTGACTGTTTTCCTGTTCATTTGTTATGTCGGTGAAATCACATAAAAAGAAAGTAAAACTGCTCAAATATGTTCAACATCTAGTATTTACTGAAATGTGCATAATTCACGGTGGTTGCCATCTAGTGACATCATAATATGCAAATTAGATGAGTAAATTTACCCCCTTCATAAACTTCTGGTCATACTCAATGATTTTCACATTTACAGTAGGACTTTATCTCTGACCACTTGCAAGCCATGGCCTTTTGAAATTTTGATGTAAAAATCCAATTTATATTTTTTAAACCCTGGCGGCTAAAGGGTTAAGGGAAGAGGAGAAATAGACTTCTCTGCATAGTCTGTCTGCCTCTTCAGCCCCTCCATGTTTGGATACTGTCTGTCCACTAGCCACTTTTTACCACTGTCTTTCTGCCTCACTGTTTGTGTGCTATATTAGCACATATGCATAACCCCTCCCTCCATGCCACAGCCGAACTGTGGCCACACTTATACCTTTTCTTAATATAGTTATATATATATATATATATATATATATATATATATATAATATATATAGATATATAGACCTTATTATTGCACTGTTGGACTTACTCATTTGCACTATCACCATGACACTCACTCTCACAGAGCACCTTACCTTACCTTACTATGCTCAGAGAATCACAGGCTCAGTCCCTGCCTCAGTCATTGCAAGCGCCTCTTGATTGATTAATCACCCACTATGTGGATACTGTTTTTAGAATTGATTTAGATTAAGTGTTAGTATAATTTGTATTTTAGTATATTTAGTATATTCTTTATCTTCTACTGTCCTTATTGCTTAGTTGTGTTTTTTATATTATATACTTTTAATTACTTTTTCTGCTGTTAGTGAATGTGTGTGGGTTGTCTGTATGCTACTGAGACCTTGAATTTCCCCTATCTATCTATTAAACGGAAATAAAAGCTGAAATAAAAGGGAAATAATATTTGCATTTTTTCAACAAGTTATGTGCAGTTTAAAGGAATGCAATTAACTCAAAAAAGAATAGTACTTTGTGGTAACTCATAGTGTTCAATATTAATAAAGGTGGAAATTAAATTCGAAAGGCTTATTAAGATACCAACTAAGTCGTATAAAATAGCAGAACATTTTTATTTGACATATACAGTTGCAGATATGCAACTAAAGAAAATCTACTTTTCAATTATACTTTGCTATTTTCTCTTTCCTCCCAATATTACAATTACAATATAAGAGAATATTGTCTGTCTTTCCCTCAGTGTAGTCCACAGAATCATCTTTTTGAATCGAAAACAATGGTATGCCAGCTTGTATTGAGCCTGATTACTCCAAACATGGCTCCTTAATTGCGCTCATTGTTATGCCTTGTCACCGTGCTTTAATAGCAAAAGGACCTTAATAAATCACCCTTGCTTGAAGCATCCACACGGACAGATGAGAAATTGCAGAGTTACTCGAAGATGCAGGGGCCAAAATCAGGTCTCTGCATTCTAATTCTAATCAAGGTGTGCTTTGCAAGACCACTGCCTTAAAATAACCAAAGGCAATCTCGGGCAACATTCAGACAATGCTGTATTCAATAAGCTAATCTACACAGACAAAATAAATGACACTTTTCAAGTGTGTCTATACCACCTCAAAGCACCACTGCACAAGGACATAATATGAAATATTTCACCAGAGACAACTGGGCGCAGAGAGGTAAAAAAAAAGAAGTCCAGCACAAGCATGCATTCCACAGAATCAAATATGGCAGGTATCCACCGAAGAAGTGGTCATAAACGTCACAGATTTGTTGGAAAAATTATTAAAAAACATGAAGTATGCAGGAAGGAAAGTATGTATTCTAATCAATCCCTGGTTGCCCTATTTAATGCCCAGGGCATCAAAGGGCCAGGCTGGATGCAACATGTTTGTTGGTTTGTGACCAGTTATCTTCCCATCTAGCATGCACATTGTCTAAATAGCAACTAAACTTGTGCACCCAGTGCTGTGTCGGTGAGAAAAAAGGTGCCTTCAGGTCCATTAAGATTGTACATTGCTATTTTGACATCACTGAAAATTACTATGCCATTGACCGAGAATAATCTGGTCTGGTATTTCACTGTGAGGTCACATAATCAACTGGTGAGACCCCAGCAACAAGTTCCAAGCAAAGCAATGTGAAGACTGTGCTAGTGTGCTCAGCTGGATGTCTGGATGGATTTTAATTCAATCATTCATTCAAATGGTATCGGTTGTGTTGCTGTTGTGGTTTCGAATGTCAGTCAGTACTCTGAATGTAAATACGTATGTCCCATAGACTGTAGTTCTATACAGTCTATGGTATGTCCACATACAGTAGTCGCATACATTGCTGTGGAAAAATGCGTCAGCAAAAAAAAAACAAAAAACATTACAGCACTTGACAAAGGCCTCAGCAGTGCTGATTGCTGTATAAATTTCAAGTGTCATTAGTGATAGCATCCATCATTAACACACAACTGGCAGCTGGAATTACTGATGCAGTTGCACAAATGCTTTATTAATTACAGTTGTGTCGTTATGCAAATAGAGAGCAGCAAGGTGCAGAGGAAATACATGGTTTGTTTTGCCAGGATGTCCCCCATGTAAACTCACAATAGTCACGCTGTGATAGCATCTAATCACGTAGGTCTCTTAAGCAGATAGCATTTGTTCACGCACAAACTGACTAATGTTGCACTGTTGCACATGTCTGTCAACCCTGCTACGCACATATGTCTTCACAGGAAGTTATCCCTCAGTTTAGTCAGCTTGCTCATGTAAATATCATGGTTTGTGACAAATGATCCAAATTATGTTTGTATTTTCTGTGACTTATGTAAACAGGTAACTCTTGCAGACAGGTAAAGTTGTACCTGTGAATGCCATAGTGCAACAGTAGCGAAAGCTAAACTAAGTCGCTATGGTAGGCCCATAAGTTGAATCTGCACCAAAATATTTTTGTGTTCGTCTTTGGATCATGCAACACCTTACCACCAAGTTTAATGGGAATCAGGCCAATAGTTTTTGTGTAATCCTGGACACACACAGACAGACAGATGGACAGACACACCAAAAATGTTACCTCCTGGCAGAGGTAACAACCTCATCAAGTCAGTAGGTAAGGGAAGTGTTCTCTGAATGGGACTTGCAATGGAGGAGACAAAAAAGAAAAAAACTCTCTCCAGGGTATCTGCTGGGTTTGGGGTACATTTATGCAAATGACAAGGTCAAGCTATATTCTGGACAAGGCTCCTTCTCTGCCTAACTCTTTCCCTCTCCTCTCCTCTCCTCTCCTCTCCTCTTCTTGTTCTTTCTGTAGCTCTCTATCCCTTTTCTCCCTCCAGCACACCCTCTCTCTCCATTTTGCTTCTCCTTATACCAAATTGGATTCATCCATTTTAATTCGTTTCCATTCAGTGTAATTGTCATCTTATATTCATTTGCATATCATTCATTTTGCTCTATTTTACACTTAATCCGTCTGCTCTAATGCTATCCAGTGTAATATTGTAAAAATGATGCCTACTGGTTCATGCTAATAGATTCATATAACTTAATTGTGCTATACCCTAGCATAACTATTATCCCTAAATTATAACTAAATAACGTTGTGTGCTAATCACATCACATAATGGCATCAGATGAACAAACATAACAATTTCGACCTTTGAACCTAATTATAATAAAAGAGGAAAAAATGTAAACAAAAGAAGCTTGCTAATGTGATTCATTTTCATATTTAGATTGTGGCCAGGGGTTATTTGAAGTTGGTGGATATTGCAAATGGATGTATTTTTAAAAGGTTGATCAGAACCTGATCATTGCCCATTCTCATGTATCTGATGATGTTGTCTTTATTTAGTGTCTTTATATTAATTGATTCTTATGTTGAATACTTTATGGTTTGTACCCTTCGTTACATTCAAATAGACAGCATAATACATAATATGGCTGTTTATGTAATACAGTTAATATGTGTTTAACACTTTAGATGACTGCAAATTACAGTTTAATACATTGCTAGCCTATACTGTCTCAGCATTTTCTAACTTTTAATCTGCTTTTAATTTAGTCTAATGATCTTTGTAATCTCTAGTGGTGTTTTATTTGCCTGACAAGCCATTTCTGTACTCCAAATTTTTATATTTATCAGTCAGTCATTTGAGAAATCATACATCAGCTCTTAAAATGGTTTACGGTGAAGCTTTGTGTGGGCTATATTAGTTGGACAACCTTCTTTCTTTTTTCTTTTTCTTTCTCCCATCTCAAAATCAGAATCAGAATCATGCTTTAATGGCTACATATGTACACACTCACACACTCACACACTCACACACTCACACACAAACCACACTGTCCAGCACAGTAACTCAATGAAAATGTTCTCTACGCGCATTCTTGCAGACTTGATACACTTTGACTAGTTAGTCTTTACATAGGCAAACATTATTGACTTTGTGAGCAGGGAAGACAAAATAGACTGGATCCATGTTTCTCCCGAGACAGGTTCATTTGTCAAGGGACGACTTGACCATGCAGATCCTAAATGAACAAGAGGGACACAGACAAGAGACCGAAACGAGGGAAAAAAGAAAAGAAAAAAGGAGAGGAAGACGAGGCAGCGCTCCTTCTGAAGCTCACCGTATGGGCCGTGTGGACACGATGCCAGTGTTGCAGCCTGGTCCACAGAGACGCCGTTAACTAAGATTAATGGTATCTTCTCTAGCGACGGGCTGTCTTCCAGACTGCGCCCTTGATGCATACACGCATTCCGACACGCTCGTCGGGATGAGCTGGCATTTGTCCTCATGCCAGGTTTTTTCAGCAACGTGGTGGTAGTAGCGGAATTGAATCCACCTTGCCAAAGTCGGTACATCAGGACGTCCTGGTAGGCGTCAGTGACTTCATTGATATCCTGTAAACACAACAAGCATCTCAGAGAGAGGTCTTAAAATGTATGTGGCCACTCGTGCTCTGGAGTATATGTTATGCTAAATATTTAAAGCGGGGCCAAGTGACTTTGACATGATAGCTCAGTTGAAGCCTCGTGTATTAGGCGTAACCCAGAGCACATGAATGGGAACGTGCCTTTAACCTTGGGAATTTGCATCGTGGTGCTTAGAGCCGTGCCGTAGGAATGGGCTGCGTTTGTTCAGAAAAATCTAATCCAAAGTTCCCTCATTAGAATCTCTATGTATTTAATTCTTCAAGTGTGTTTTACAAGGGCTGAACTCAAATCTTGTTTCATTTCTGCCAATGAGCTGTCAGCACTGACCATGGAAATCATTAAGTGACTATATATCTTGCTCATATATATAAATTGCTCATATAAATTCTAAAAAGGTCAGTGAAGATTCCACTATTTATTGATTTCAATTGCAGCAATGCCACAGACAATGAAGTGAGAAGGAATGTTTGAATACATAAACTATGACTATACATACTGTAAACTTTTCACATCTGTGTGCTCTTACATGTCTGCTTGTGTGTGTTTGTTTGTTTGTTTGTTTGTGTGTGTGTGTGTGAGAGTGTGTGTGTGTGTGTGTGTGTGTGTAGAATGCACTTCCCTGTCATCATTATCCTGCACATTACACTGAAACGTTGGCTGAGGCTACTTTGTTGAACGACTGTTCAATCTCCGATCTTGTCATTATTGACCCTCCTTTGCTTAAAAGCTCAGCTGCTCGTCAAACGACAAAACATATCCTACGGGGGCCTAATTGGCCAAGAATGGCCATATTTTGCACTGAGGTTGCTGTGCTCTAATCATTTGGCTCCAGATGGTCTTATTGGATAAGCGGCCATTGAAACGCTTATGTCACCGCCTTACAGGAAATCATACAATGGCTAATTAAATGATACCACCAATTGAATGCATAGATTGGCTTCAAATGTAATTGTAAGCCAGCAAAATGGATTGTTGGCAGATTGCTGCCTCGTAGTCCATGACATCATGACAGGTGCTTTTCCCAAGAAAATATAATGGAAGCCACATCCTAATGAGAAAAATCTCTATTCTGCTGTAGCTCTAAATGTAAGACTAGAAGAATCCTGAAGGTTGGGATGTTTTTTTTCTATATATCTGTAAACAAAGCACTATACCATATCCAGATTGTCTCTCATTACTCTGGTTTTGACAAGACTTGTAATAAATCTTACACTTGCAAACATGGGTGCGTGCACACACACACACACACACACACACACACACACACACACACACACACACACACAGACACACACACAATCATTCTATTGAGTTTTTTCCTCTTTTTTTGGAGTTGCCATTTGTTGAGGTGAGATGAGAAAAAAGGCACGATCAACAGCATGAGAAGGAGAGGGGGATTGTGGGTGGGGTGGGGGGAGTGAGGGGAACGGATAGTGGCTTCAGGAACGTCACTCCGAATCAGGCAGCAATCTGTCTCGCCCCAGACAGGTCTCAGCCAGTGGCTGACCATCAGGTGGAGGCAGCTTTTGATCAGACGCAGGCGAATGGATGCCAGAGTTGCGAAACCCAGACCCGTGCTCTCTTAGTCCATCTGTGCTCGGCAAATAATTACCACACGACAAAGCAGAACACAAACTCTGGGCAAACAGAGCATGCGCCATTAGACATACTGCCATAATGGATGAGAAGGATTAAGTTTCAGCACTATGAGTGACTCAATAAGACTTGGCCAAGGTACACTGGCTGTGAAAATGGCTCTGTAAGTAGATTGGCTTGCCACTGTGGATGGGGCAGCAGCCTTTGCATCAATCACTCACCTCTTCAATTTCCATTTTTCCCCCCCAAACACTCTTGTTCACCCACTCGGAAGGTTTTTTTTCCCGTGGCGAGAGTGGTGTGGTGCATCTGAGAATTTTTGCTGAATGCCCATCCTGTGTGTGCATTTTGTAAAAATGGAAGGGACACAGCACGTAAAAATAATAAGTGAAAGCTCCTATTAAGCACCTAGTGCAGTGACAGCAAAGTGTCCACCTGCATTTAATGGATTCGCACAAAGTGCATTGCACTGCATGGTATACTTTTAACATTCAGAAATGAGCCTTCATTCACTGGAACAACACATCAGTCACAGCCAGTTGTGGGCAAGTTTCCGCCCTGACCGTCATCAAGCTGTATTGATTATGTATGCTGCTGATCCACACATGTACCACAGGGGACTGTGGGGGAAAGGAGAAAATTGCCTGACTACCAATGCCTCTCGTACATTAAATTTTCAAGATGAATGGTTGTTTGGAAGGCCACTTTTTTCATTAGGTTTTTTTTTGCTGTGTCCACGCCACCCTTCACCCGGGTCTGCAACTACTTGGCTTTTGAACCAAAGCA
The DNA here is from genome assembly GCF_018492685.1 of Alosa sapidissima. Lineage (NCBI taxonomy): Eukaryota > Metazoa > Chordata > Actinopteri > Clupeiformes > Clupeidae > Alosa > Alosa sapidissima. The sequence continues at coordinate 18,415,066 of NC_055972.1, read as the reverse complement.
GGCAGTTAACACTCAGAGGGTGGAGATAGGAGGGAGACAGGGAGCTTGTCAATGGGAATTAAACATTAAAAAGCTCCTGAATACTGAAGGAGACACTTGGCTGAATGTACAGATCTGGCTATTTACATTCCGCTGATGAAAAATGCAGACTGTGTACGGAACACATCTCATGCATCACTGTTTTATCAACATATAGCTTTATAATGCTTAGCATTCTCACAGGTTATCCTTCAAGAGGGCCAGTACTTTTGTTTTTAGCAAATAGTCTTTTTGATTGTTTGTGGTGTGCAGGCTTCACTGTGTGTATTTGTACTCCTCTTCTGTGTGATTCTGGGGTAAATCAGGAACACAGTGAACAGATGGTCTCCAAATCTACCGTTAAAAATAGCAACTTTTTTTTTTAAATGCATGCACAATTTCATTTACCCGCCTTGCCTGATACATTTGACGCATCCTTTCTAATCAGAGGAGGTATTTGTCTTCAACTGCATTTTACGCATTCTCAGAATGTTTATGAGGATTGCTTAAAGATGCTTTCTATTTTTGTGGAAAAACTGTTTAATACCCACATGTAACCCTCAAAATGCTCCAGATGCTTAGCAGAAATGTGCATTTTCTCAATATTCAAGGCAAAGCTGTATTGTAATGAGATGAAGGCAGGTTTAAAAAAGACATTGTTGTGAAATTCCTTTTGACAAGAGAGGCCTGATAAGGGCTTTGGGCGAAATGAACTAGCCTGTGAGTTGTCATAGTAACGGCAGATCCTGCAGGGAGAGAATGTGGCCCCTAGTGCTGTTTCTGTAAGGTGGAATATTCTCACTAAGGATTTTATCCCTGGTCTCTTTTCTTTCTCTCTGTCACCACACACATAGACAAGCACACACACACACACACACACACACACACACACACACACACACGCACATACTGTATCCACACAAATACTCTCTCTTGTCTACCAAACTCACTTTCTCTGTATGTCACTGTCCCTCACTTTTTTCCACTTCCCAGTGACAATTTCCTTCTCTCTCTCTCTCTCTCTCTCTCTCTCTTATTTTGCTCTTTCTTTCCCACATGAACACTCCCTGGCGCTTATAGTATGCCATTCTCACTCCTCTCTCTTTCTCTCTCTCTTATTTCCCCTCATTTATCTGAATGTATACATTAGTACCCAGCCCAGCCCAGCCCAGCCTCCCAACCCAGCCCCATTTGAACCGGCGACCCGGCCGCTCTGGTGCTCTGTGGCATCTCTGCGCCATGGAAAGCCCCTGCAGACAGCAGGTGTCACATCTGATTGTCAGGCGAGATGAAAGGTCTCGAGAAGCGGCGTTTGCTCAGACGCTGTCAACCAAACACCACCCAACCCCAAGCACACACACACGCACACACACACACACACACAGACACACACACCCTGAACCATGCCGTGTTCCAACTCGGTACGCCTCTCGCCTGGGGAGGCGTGCTCTCTAAAAATACACCTCCTCCGATCGTCACCTCTGCTGCCCCTTGCCCACCACCAGCACCGACAGCACTCCTCCTCCTCCTCCTCCTCCTCCTTCTCTTCTTTCTCTTCCTCCTCCTTCTTGCTGTTAGCTCCTCTTTATATGGAAATGTGCCAGGAAGCACCATGAGTTTTTTACACTCCCAAACGAGTGCTTTACCGATTGTGCCTGCATCGATGGTGAGATTTCACTTCAAAAGAGGAAAGAAAAGGCAGATAGAGAGAGAGAGAGAGAGAGAGAGAGAGAGATCCTTCCCATCGCGTGTGTTGTCAGGGTGCGAATGCCTTTTTTCCTTTTTTTTGGCTTCGCACTGTCTGATCTCAGTGAGGAACAGAGGGGATGGGTTTGCCCCAGATCAGCCCAACTGAACTCTCTCTCTCTCTCTCTCTCTCTCGCTCTCTCTCTCTCTCTCTCTCTCTTCATTTGTCGGCTGGCAGGCTCCAGGATGCATACTACCAAATGCTGTGTTCGTCAGTATCCAAGAGAGACTCTTTGAGCTACGGAAGCACTGCCAAACACAAAAAAGTCAAAAGGGGGGGGTAGAAGATTAGCATTTTCCCCATCCTCTCTGCCCTCTCCTCCTGTCACAGGACCAACAACAGCATCCACTCCATCATAGTCTAGATGTCTCCAAGTATAGAGTGCAGACAACGCAATCAGCTTGAGTCAGTGGAGGTTGATTTCACCTCAATCCCAAGGACAACATAAAAAGAGTTTGCATTGTTATGGCTAGGCTTTGTCTTCATGCTACTCTCTACACATGGGAAACCTGCACCTCTTCTATAATAGAACTAGACAGTCCAAGCGCCTCACTGTCTGTTGAAAGCACTACTTCACAGAGTTGACCATTTCAGATTAGCCTGATGAGTGGGCTACTTCATACGCAAGACTTTACAGCGTATATACAACAGCCAAAGCTTTGACATAAGCGTTTCATGAGGCTTTGGTGACAAACACGTCCTGTAAATTGGAATCTGGAGAATTGAATTACCTCCGCTTGTCTGTCTCGCCAAGCGCGTCGCGTCCCTGCTCACTATCTCACTGTTGCTCGCTGCTCTCTGTTGCATTTCTTTTCATTTTAATTAAGAGACGGAGAGGAGAGAAAAAACATGGGAGATTGTGAAAGACGAAGAAGAGGACACCAAGTCTATACTCAAATGCTTTTCTCCTTCCCTCGCCTTGACTAATTAAATCATTGTTGTTCTGGCGATAACCTTTCCCACAAACGAGGCCAGGATTGTTAATTAATATCCCTGAAAATATGAGCAGAGAAAAACAGAGTCAATTAAAACGATGCTGTGCTCACCTCTCCCTGGCTGTCAGCTTCAGAGCCTCGAGGGTGGACACATGGACAGGGGCTTCCTGATGGAGCAGTGGAAAACGCTGGAAGGTTCAGTGGAAGGTTTGCACGCATCTTTGCGTTTGAGTTCACATAGATTTTCAAAGTGGCGTTCCATTCTAAACAGCACCCCTGTTCATACAAAGAGGTCAAATTCAATTGTGTTGAAATGAGCATATTCTGTATTTCAGACCAGTTTTTACAGATCCAGTGTACGTATATGTATATATATGTAAGTATTTTTTTTTCTTTATTTATCAGCATTATTTACAAAAATAAACTCCTATATTTTACACTGCAGCATACCAAACCAGTGGGACTCGTATTTATCCAAGCCAGTGGAACCTGTGGGAGATGGGAGTTGAGACTTACAATGGGATTTTTCTCCACCAGAGAGGTCTGACACATGAACACACACCTGATCTATATGGGTGGTGGATTGTCGCTTAAGGCAGTGTGGAGCCATCCCATTGCTCCTAACTTGGCTGGGCAGTGATCTAATTTCAGGTGACCTTGTTTTCACATTTTGCGGCACAATTCGCAGCGTGAGGCTCAATGGGTTTTACGGTGTCACCTGAAAACTCATTACATGGCTCCCAGATAATGATAAGCCAGAAGGAGGAGAGAGAGAAAGACAGATAGAGATGGAAAGAGGGAAAGAAAGAGAGAGAGAGGAAAAAAAAGAGAGAGAGAGTCCACCTACAGTGTTACAAAATGTCAGCACATAGGAAAGGTAAATGTGGTGAGGATCAAATGAAAATGTGTCAGGTCAAGCCTCCATTCGAAGGGCGCCCCAGACTGTGATGCAGCTCCAGGAGAAGCCTAGGCCAACGCGCACAGCCAGCGAGTCCTTCAGAAGTGGCAAAGCCCCCAGCCCCCGACAGCACATTTAAAATGTTAATTATTCATTCTCCCTCCCTCATAAACTTTCACTGCATGCCTTTGTGATTAAAACAAAATATCTCCACAAAGAATATATCCCGTGGGAGCCGACATCCTTTAAGCCTTATAAAGATTGGAGAATAATGATGGCATGCTCATAAAAGTTATCCCTAGAGGATCCTAGCCATTTTTCACACTTGATGTCTACCCACCGTGGAGTTATTGGCTGCCACTTGGGTTTGCTTTTGCATTCTGGGCCAGCTCTTTACTCACAGAGCTCATAAAAAACAATTGTCCTAATAAAACATAATTAAACCATAATTACCCGCTAATACAGGTGCACTACTTTATATTACCCACTCGGTGAAACCTTTGGAGAGGAAGATGGTGTAATCCCTGAAAAGTGCCGAGAAGTGACACCGCCGACTGAACAAGGTTAATGTCTTTCTTTATTGTCACGGACGCATTAGATATATCACAAATCTATTACAGTACACAAGGGTGTTTTGGTATATGGGTCTGTGTGTGTAGTATACGGGATATCAGTGGGAAAAGATGAGTCTCAGTGAGGACCAGTAGCCTACTTGAGCCGTATTTTCTGTTTGTGTATGCGAGTGCAGGTGAAGCCTGTGAGATGTTTGCCAGCAGTCAGACACATCTCAGTGAGACAATTTCAAAGATGGAGGGGGGGATCAAGTGACTGCAGCTAATGGGAGAGAACTCTGAGAGGCTAGCATGGAGATACTCAGAAAAGCACTGGAAAACCAGAGTAGAGTTTTGCATAAAAAGAAGAAAATATTAAGTGGAATCACTTCAGCTGAAGTGTTTGTCTACTGCTTGCAAGAATATTTGTCTACTGCTTGCTAGATATCTTCAAACCAAGAAGAAGTACTGGTACATGAAGCTCACTCTAAACCTTCAATAGAACATTATAGATCTGTCAATTTGTTTAACACCGAATCAATATTTACCATTTCATAAATCTGAGTGAAATAAACAATGGTAATCTGTAAAGAAAATGGGCACAAACTCACATTCTGCTGGCTACTTAAGTCATAAAAACTGGACTTGGAATGACTATTCATTTTGCTCTCATTTACAGGCTATGCACTGAGAGAGAAAGAGAGAGAGAGACTTATAGGCTTCATTACAATTAAAACCCCTACCAACAAATCTTTGCTCTACAAATTTCATTCCAGATATTTACAGTTCTAATGGAAAGCTCACATGGTCAATCTGGAGAAGTGGGATTATCATACAAGTGAGAGAGCCAAAGTAGACAGACCATGATAAGCTGTCCATCAAGTGCTTGCCACTAGGTGTCACAATATTAACATGCAGCACTGCCCCAACCTTTGCTTGCTTCCCTGTCGTCCAAGAAAAAAAAAAGAAAATGGCTCCAAATCATCAGTGACATTATTAAACACAGATAAAGGTCTGCCATAGCCATTCATGCTCTCACCCTCATCTTGTGTGGCCCCCCACCATCTTGTAATTCACTTCCTGTATCTCCTCTCTCCCTCCTCCATGACAACAGGGCTCCTCCAAGGCTTGGCTTCTTTGGACTCCGCGGCTGCCTGACCTTTTTCAAAATGTGAGTCGGCAAATGTTTCCCCCGCTGCTCTTTTAATGTCATTAAACAACAGCAGAGGCTCCATGTGGCTGGGGGGGAGAGTGTCTGTGTGTGTGTGCGTGTGTGTGTGTGACACTGTGTGTGGAGTGCCAACACTGTGGGCATGACCTGTGAATAGCTACAGCATTTACAGTACAAATAAAGCTGTGCAGCAGGCATCAGAGGAGACACCCGATGAGGGCCTTTGTCTCGGGCCTATTTATAATGGTAACATTTACACTCCTGGCATAGACATCTTACAGGAGGATTAATAAACATGCCTGTCAGGGTTTCAAATTACCCAGTAACCTGTCTGTGATGATTTCCAGCTTATTAATATCCGTTGATGCGGAGGCGGCAATATTTATAAATCTGCACGGAATGGATGCTGACTTTGTGATGCCTTGCAATTCAATCGGAGCTGGCAATGCTTCAGTGGATTCTGCTAATGTTTGACAGGTAAGGTTGAAGCACACCTGTGGAAAATCCAGGTGGACCTCCAAAGCACTTCCTCAGACCTTGGGGCATGTGTGTGTGGCTTTCATTTCCTTCAGTGCAAGCCTAAGCCCAGAATGACCCAGGTGTCCTCCGGGAATTGTGATTATACCAAAGACACTCTTCAGAACCTGCATGTGGATTGAGGTGCCCCCCCCCCCATCTCTCCTCCTCTTTGTGGCCAGAGAGAGGGAGCATGTGCTGAAGCTGGGGAGCTCAAGGACTTTTCCAGATCCCATTCTGCCGGCTCCACAGGAGGTCCCCTGAAAAGGAGATGTAATGACAGGAACATCATCCTCCTTTAGAAAAAAAAAAAAAAAAAACAGCAGAGAAATCCCAATAATATATGTGCATTGGATAATTTCCAGCTGGTCGACATAAGAGTGCCTCTCTCACTAGATCCTGCGAAGCCTATCGCCTGAAGGGCCAGTGCGGTGCTATGAACTTGCAAAAAATGAGAGTCTGGAAAAAGGTTAGAAAACAGAGAATTGATCTTTGCCTGGATATGGGTGTAATCATTTATCTGTCTCCACCGTAATGGCAGTTAGGTCTTATTGTTGTTGGTTTTCCCCTGTGCAATATATTTTGATGTGTGTCTATCTATGGTATATTCACCTGGAGAAAAAGACAAATACAGTTTAATGCTAAAACTCAATTTAAGATGGATTGTCATAGACACGTAGCCTAGAAATCTAGACGGATCCTAGCAGCAGCAAATGTAATTTGCAGCCAGGGTAGTCTAGCAACTCTCCATTGGCTTGCAAGCTGGAAAAATAAAACTTCTATCAGGCCAATCACATCGTGTATAAAGTCGGTGACGGTTCCGCGTGAATTTCCTGCTACTTGAAAACAAAGAAGATGGATGCTGCTGCTGGCAAACAGCAGTCTTTAAATCACAACTCAAGATAAGCTTTTTTTTTAAATTAGCAAAAGTTTAATTAACTACCCAACTACAGTAGCTCCGCTGGTGGGAAAATGCATGGGACTCATGAGTTGTAGCGCTATCCTATTGCGTGCAGAGGAAATTTGAAAGACAACCATTTATCACGCCTCACGGATTGAGCAGTGCCATGGTAAGTTCCCAGATACATCTTGATGTGGGTCTGGCTCGTCAGGCTAATAGACAAGTAGCCCTCTTCTAGTAATGGATCTGAAATGCTGCTGAAAAGACTACAAAGTTGTGTCCCATCAAAAGGACAAATTCAGCTCTGCAGCTAACATAACATGCCATGATTTTGAATGGATGCTCCAGACCCCTGGACCACAAACACTTTTACCTGTTCATGATTGTTCTTTTTCTTTTTCATATACTTAAGAACAGTAAAAAAATGATATATAAAAACTCATTAAATATACCACAGAATTTTAGAGGAAACATTCTATGAAAGAGGGATGCTAGAGACTATGAATCTGTTTGCTGTGCCTTCTCTGTTCTCTTCTGTTATGAAATGTGTGCTAAGCAAATTTACACAGATATCCTCAAAACTATATGACTGCATTAAGAGTCAAGCATTTATTACTAAGGGTAACATTTTCTTGTGACTTCTATCCAAAAGGCTCACTTTGTGAAACACATTCCCATTTCTGTGCACCAGAAAAGATGTCCTCATTGATATAGTACATTTTAAACACATTTGACAAGAGAGAAAATAACCATCCATCTTGATGACACTGGACTGCAGCACACTACAGTCTGAGCTTCATTTGCTAATGATCGTACCGTACAAACCTTCTGAAATAATTTCCTGAAACCTTTACTTAAGTATAGATAAAAAAAATCACAATTTTAGAGCTGCTGATTGTTTTTTACTGGACTGGACTCACAGGAATGGGCAGTGAAGGGGACAGTGTCCTTTTCTGTGAGATACCTCTAGGAATTTCGAGGCATCAATCTTATGTGGCTCCATCACATATCAAACCCAAATGAAGGTGTGTGCTGTGTGGGCAATGGGAATAATAAAAAAGAGAAAAATGATCATAGACTGTATACAAGCATTTAACAGATCCGATATTATGTCTGTACTGAACAACAGTTGCTAGAGTATGTGGACGTGTGCGAAAACAGGAACAGTCATGCACAGCTAAGTGTACGTGCACAGCAATAGTTAAGGAAAGGGTGTCACGTTGTGTGTGTCAGTGATGGGTTCAATAGACCTCTCCAGAAGTCCCGCCTCCGTAACTTTTGTATCCATTTAACTTCCGGGCGTCGATTGTCTATGGGAAATAACATGGCGTTTCGAAATATCATACTGGTAAAACATCTGTAGGTAGAAATAGAAAAAAATGGTGGGCAGATTGGCCTACACACTTCTGCCATCCACTGGATTTTTTGATTGTCGGTGCAATCAAAAAATCCAGTGGAAACTAGATGGCAGAAGTGTGTAGGCCAATCTGCCCACCAGCTTTTTCTACTTTGTCACCTACAGAGTTTGACAGGTACGATCTTTCAAAACGCCATGTTAATTCCCATAGACATTTGACGACCGAAGGTTGGATGGATACGGAAGTTACTGTAGGAGGCGGGACTTATTCTGGAGAGGTCTATGAACTTGTCCTGTAGTACTGCTCTCATAGCAGGATGGGTTGTGTTGTTTATGTAGCAGTGGATTTAGTGATTTATTAAGCGATGGAAACACTTTATTTGAAGGGGTATGCTGTGCATAAGACTGACATGACACTGTCATAACCCTGAAATGACTCCTGTCATGAACATTTAGGAGTGTTTAGGACTGTTGACATTAAGTGTTACTTGTTGACACAAGTTGACATTGTTTGGGATGTCTTCATCGTGACACCTTGACATGAATCAAGATGGCATACCTGCCAACGTTTTACACAGTATATTGTGGTATTACAAGAGAGCCCGCCTGGCGCTAGCTGGTTTGCATGCTAACCTACAGGAATAGATGGGCAACACACACAGCATAAGCAATTTTGACATTACGGTTGATTCTTCACATTCTGTGGCTATATCTAATTGTTTGGATGGTTGGGTTAAGCTAAAAAAAACCTTTAAAAGATTACCCACTTCAACCCCCCAAACTTTACATAAATCATTTGCATGTAAACTTAGGTCTTCCAAAGAGACTGTAAAATATTGGGGATTAACTGGAGTTCGTTTGTGAATGAAATTATATTTGTGTCCTTAGGCAATATATCAGCATATCCCTTCAGAACACCAGTGAATATTAGCACTATTAGTGTGTGTGATAACAAACACAGATGTGCCTGTCCTAGGGCATTGTATTATACACTGTACATCAATAGGGAAAATACTTTATATATTTCACTTTTATTAATAAGGTTGCGTGATCTCTTAGGAGGATACTCCGGTTGTAGTGAGAAGCTGACTCTTTGGATGCACTTCCTCCTCACTCCCAAAAGCCTTTAATTCAAGAAAGACCCAAATCTAATAAAGCCACAAGGCTTTTGACATATGGACAAAACCTGTCAGAATTTAGAATCAGACATCTCTATGTTTTATGTAGGACTTTAAAGGCTTTAGTCTCACTGATACCTTGAGGTATCACCAGAGAGGGATTTATGATAAGTAGGATTTTTGCTACATTGATTTTAACATCCTGGAAAGATTCCCAGGTCCTCACAACTCATTCACAACTCTTCTCTCTCTCTTTCATGATAAAAGTTTTGTTCAAAGATGTTCTGAATAAAGAGTATAATATTGTTTGTTAAAATAATTAAAATCCACCTAAATAAAAGTATTGATATATATAGTGTCATTGTACACTGTCAGCAAATGAGTATTCAATTTGGACTTTTTTCATACCTCAATATATTATATATATATATATATATATATATATATATATATATATATATATATATATATATATATATATATATATATAGACACACACACATAATGTCCAAATTGAATACTTTGCTGAGAGTGTATAATGAGACTCACCACATTCATTCAGCACGGTTTCTCTTTGTGAAACAGATAAAGAGGATTTGGTAACCTGGTGTGTTGTCTTGGTGCTCGGACTACAGATCGTGCCATGATGTTCTTCTCCTGCATGTCAGGCTTGTAAATGCAATGAGTAAAAACGAATAAGTTCACATTCTGCACACAGCCAGCATGTGTGTTTGGTCCCTCGGACATTAACACTTCTTCATTTGGTCCAGTTACAGAGTCCACTGCACTCAACGATGGCTGGAATTCAATTACCTTCTCCTCTTTTTCCCAGTTGCAATGTAATTTTCTTCCTCTCCCATCCTGCCCCTCTGTCTTGTAGGGTTCCTACACATTTTGCATTCCAAAATTCCATACTTTTTCCATACTCAAATTTCCAAACTTCTCGGTAGATTTTTCTGACCATATTCTCGACATTGCAGCCACTTCTGGTTTGGGATAACTCGGTGAAAACAAAGGTATTGACAACTGAAGTGAATTAAAAAATGACACTTAATATTCGTCCATTTAGCTGAGTCATTTTTAGTTGTATCATAGTTGTATCTTGACAATGGGGACTGACAGTTAAGCTACACAGTAGGAATGGTTCATTATGACCTGAGTGAAGTGATTAGTACTGCAAATGCAACAGTCTGGAAACACAAATATTCCTCCATGCCCTTGTTTCTTTTTTCCATACTTATCCAGACCTGGAAATTACTAAAATCAAATTCCATACTTTTCCAGGTTTTCCATACTGCGTAGGAACCCTGGTCTTGGCTTGAACATATGAACGTGCACATCGGCAACTGCTGGTTTGGTGTGAACCGCTTACAGCCATTTTATCCACTTTTCAAACAAGTCATGCTTAGTGAATAATATAAAATGTTTTGTCATTTTTCACACAGGTCATTGGAAATGTATCAATAGAAATATATTGCAATAATGTTTACAAATAATTACCTCCATTGTGGTGCCTTACAGAATAAAAGACAAACATTAAGACAGACAGCAATTACAGGCTCAGTAGAAATCGGTACATTCTATGCAAATCTCTATGCAATCTATGAAATCTATGCAAGCAAAGACAAAGAAAAGTAATATAACTGTAGCACCCCTTTGCTATGCTGGCAATTAATAGGGGGAGCTATCCTGAATTCTTTTAAGTATTAAATAAACTAAAATGTTTAACTTTAAATTATCTGTCTTGTTTGTCTTTATTTACTTTTGGGTTTTAACGAATCATAAGCAATGTTAATCTAAGTGATTAAGCATCCATTCAGCTTTAAATTAAATATATCCCCTTAGCTTAATAATCACACACTTATATGCAAAAAATAACTATTTACTATATTTACACATTAATATACATTACACACATTCAACAATCAATTGCTTCAACATAAAGTTCAGTTTCACCTGTCTCAAATGTAAACGTTTCCAATCAAATAATCACATTCACAGGCAATTTGTATCTTTCAACTCAAATATTCTATACTATGGCCAATATAAAACCTAAGCCGGCAATACCCTTTTTCATATGCATAAACCAAACTTAAATGTTCACCGTTGCAGGCCTGATAGTCGCTCGGGTGCGGTGTAGCCTATACACAAAATGGCTGCTTCACCACGAGTGGCTAAATAAAATGTGGTACCTCAGAGATTAAGCAGGGGGTCACGCATGCAGGGCGTGCGCAGGAGAATAGCGAGGATCTTTCGCGGCAGTTGTCATCCACGACATCAACTGGTTCCGAAGTGAAGTCTTTGAAGCTCCGTGCTCTTCTTGACCAGGGGCGCAACTACCTAGCCTGGTAAACCAGACCCTGGAATCTTTCAGATTAAGGGTCTGGCCACGAGTAATGAAAATGGCCCAATTCGAGGGGCGGCACCAAGCATGCATTTGAAACTCTCACTGCACGCAGTTGGATAACGTTACGACCAATCACAACAATTCATCAGTGTCAGTCATCAGTGTAGCCAAAGTCCTTTTAGGCAAGTCCCTCCACTCGGCGGCCATATACCAACGTTTTATGGGCACTCATCGGGCACAGTCTTTGGGTCGAACTGCGCGTGCGCAAGGCTTCACGACACCAATCTTGCTCCAGCGGCGAGATCACAACACATTATTGGCACGATGTCTTCACAACACACCATATGATTGGCTCAATGTATTCACATGTCAACGTTTTGCCGAGGAAGGGGTCGGATATGTGTAGACAACGGCCATATTGGCGTGACAAACTAGCCCCATGCATTTCTATGGAGTATTTTTTGAGTGCTGTGTCTCCTCATTAGAAAGTCTCTGGTGTAGCTCGCCTTTGTCCCGCCTACACCGATTTGATTGGTCCCTCTCGCTCGAGAGATAGAAGAAATTTGGATCATTGCTCGTGGCCAGAGTATCTTGCGGGTGTAACGGAGTAAAAAGAGTTGCTAGTTAAATTATATTAAAATTGATGCAATTACGCCATCTAGAGGCAGGTTGATTTAGTGTGACAGTGGGATTCGCGTTGCATTTACCCAGACTGGAGATTACGAGATACTGGGTAAGTCACGCAATTTGGGAGGTCTGGGATAAACAATGTTTTCTTGTAATTCTAAGTACATATGTCTCGTATTTTGTCATGTAATGTACTTATAATGATTTCAGTTAACTATTTTGAGTTCAGTTGTTGATTTATGTGTCTTGTAAAGTCATGTTTAAGAGACTTGCAACGAAGCATATTTTCATGTGAACTAGCGTGCTAATTGTCACTTGCTTTACATGTTATTTAGATTGTTGTCCCGAGATCTATTTGCTGAACCCACAATTCCACACTGTCATACTTTGTTCCAGGTAACTATTCTTATGTTGTGTAAATGGTTTCATCGTCATGTTATTCTCATTGTGCAAGCTGCCTTATACATTAGCTTTATATGGATGAGCAGCTTGCGCTAGCTATATTGTAGACCAGCGTGGTAGGTTGGAGATTAGCCACATGTGCTCGAGTGCTGCGTTTGCAATGATAAACATGTTCCTTATTTTGTTATTTCAATATAATGTAAAATGGATCAAGTAGTTTCACTATTGTAATGTTGAAATGTACTGTATGTATGTTGTGTAATTCAAGGCTTATATCAGATATTCTAAAACTTAGCTACTATACGATCACACACAGTTTTATTTTGTTTCATAGATATATCATTTACATTTGCAACTAGCACAAATATATTCAGGTATTTGTAGGCTATAGTATTTACCCAGACTGGAGATTACGAGATACTGGATTGTTGTCCCGAGATCTATTTGCTGAACCCACAATTCCACACTGTCATACTTTGTTCCAGCAATAAAGAAACCTGATCCAAGTGGTTGTCCGTGGTGATGTGTAGAAGCAACAGTAGAATGGAGTGACCCGTCACATTGGTGCCGTGACTCATCGATTTGAAGTTGGATCTTCACCTCGACCCGGGACCATTCTACTGGACGGCTTCGTCACACTGTCAGGTGGACAGCGTATCGCTTCACACATTAGTGTAGGCCTCAGTTGTTTTTATTTACTTTTCTTTGCTAGCCCTTTTCTGACTATATTTCATGCAGTTGTTACTGATTGACTGATACTGTGTTACTGATTGTTTGATATTGCATGATACTCCAATATGAGCTACAGGCGAGGGTATATCAGTACGCCTTTTGGTGAAAGCCTTGGTAGAGGGAGGGGGATTCCAATAGTTTTGGATTTTGATAGTCCTGTTCAGGGAGGTGACGTTCATGTGGTGGGGGATAGTCAGATTGCCGCAGCGGCCCCTATAGCTAGTGGGGTCGGGTTTTCTTCCCAGAATCACCACACTGAGCATGCACCAAACACACAGGTTGTTGATACGTCCACCCCAATCACTACTCCCCTGTTACCTGACATAGTGAGTCAAATGAGTGACATAATTAGGAATGTTGGTCAGCAGCTGGCGGATAGCGTTATTGCGCGCCTCAGCCCAACACAAGCAGTGCCCACGCCTAGCACAGCACACATGCTCAGCACACCCACTAACACATCCACACAGAGTCTGGACCTGTCTCAAGTTCAACTGGTGCCTCACAGGAAGGTGAAGGAGCCTCCAACCTTCAGAGGGGATAGCACAGACACAGTGAATGTCCGTGAGTGGGAAGACTTAATGAGGAGTTACGTAAAGAAAACAAATATCAAAGCAGAGCAACAAGCAGAAGAAATACTCACGCATCTCAGAGGCAAAGCAAAAGATGTTGTAAAGTTTGGGATTCGGAACAGTGGCATTAAAGTAATTGAGAACCCGGAAGCCATCTATGGTCTTCTACGTAAACATTTTGCTGCCGTCCCCTGTTCACCCCTCCCCCTAGCAGACTTTTACACTACACTGCCAAAGAGTGATGAGGGTGCATATGACTACTGGCTGAGGCTCCATCAGGCTGCAGATGTTGCCACTGTCCGGCTTAAAGAACAAGGTAAAACACTAGACTGCCCCGCTCTTGAAGTGACGCGTATGTTTATCAAGAATTGTCCATCTAGAGAGCTTGCCATGACGTTTAGGTCAAAGACAATAGATAAGTGGTCTGTTGAAGAGGTCCAAGATGTGCTAGATGAATATCACAATGAGATTCGCTCTAAGGGTACTGTATCTGTGAATAGGAAACTCAATGAGAATGTGCACGTGAACAAGGTTGAAATGCAGTGCGCTGGTGCGTCTTTACCTGACAGACAGGACCTTCATGCAGCCAAGTCGACTGAGTCCCCTGCTCTTAACCGTGTCATCACGATGTTAGAAAAAATTCTACTTCAGAGAGCTACTCCTGCTCAGGCCATGTCAAACAAGGCGTCTACGCCTAGACTTCCCAGGATTGAGGGTCTGAATAGCATGCCATGTGCTGTATGTAGTGATGCTAAACACTCTGCCTTGACTCACTGTCGTGACAAGAAACTCTGCTTTTTGTGCCATTCACCTGACCACTCCAGACGCAGCTGCCCGGCACAAGAGAAATCCGCTCAGTCGGGAAACTGATGGGTCTGCATCAAGAGGAGGACAGTGCAGACCCTGTTTGTGAGCCTCCCACTGACGACACAGAGGATTTTGAGTCACTATACAAGTCATTCAGTTCCAAAGTACCCTCAAACAAAACCGTTGTATTTCAAGGCCTACATAAAATACAGAAGTCTGATAGTTTGTTCTATACCACTATCTCGGCGGCAAACATTACTCTGAAAGCAATGATAGATAGTGGTTCCATGGCATGCACACTGAGCGAAGCAGCAGAAGCACGCCTCTTGCAGCATAACTCAGGCCTGAGAAAATATTCTGCTGATGGGGTCATCATTGTCGGTTGTGGCGGTCATCAAGTCACACCTAAGGCTATATATGATGTGGATGTGGTGGTGTATGATTGCAAGATGGTCATTCCAATGCTTGTGGTGCCTGGCCAGACTGATGAAGTGATATTGGGTAGCAATGCTATTAAGAAGATTCTTCATTTCATGAGAAAGACTGACAGCTATTGGCGGTTGATGTCCGAACCCAGTGGTGGCAGTGATGAGGATTGTCATCACTTCTTCTCTGTTCTTTCAAATATGGAGAAGTGGAGAGGTGAGACAGTGCCTGTCAAGGTTGGTACGCTGAAGTTGCAGCAGTGTGTGACTCTACAACCAGAGAGTGAGCATCTTGTGTGGGGCAAACTGCCTGCATCTGCGCCTATATCAGCAGGCAGCACAGTGGTTGTAGAACCAACTCAATCAAGATGCAGGCCAAGGAAAGTTTTGGTCGGCAGGATTGTTGCACCGATGTGGGGCGACAGATGGCTGCCAGTAAAGATCATAAACCCCACCACTGAGCCGGTAGTGTTAAAGAGAAACACAAAATTAGCAGATGTGTCTCCCTGCATCGCTGCCGAAGACTTATCTCAGCCTGACAGCATTCAAGCTTTCTCCCAGACTGTGACTGGTGCTTCTACGACAAGGTCCAGAGGAGATATCAAGAGAGCATTGGATGAGCTTGGTCTACATGACCTGGATCTGGATGCCTGTGAAGTCTCTGACCTGTGGACAGACAGGCTTTTGCAGATCATTGAGAGATATGAGACGATCTTTTCGCGACACAAGTTGGACTGTGGAGAGGCATCTGACTTTGTGCACAAGATACATTTGGTGGATGAAAAGCCGTTCCGCCTGCCTTACCGCAGAGTGCCACCAAACCACTATGAAAAACTAAGAACAGCTCTCAATGATATGGAAGAAAGAAGCATTATTCGTAAATCCAGCAGTGAGTATGCATCGCCACTTGTTCTTGTATGGAAGAAAAATGGAGATCTGCGCATCTGTACGG
Organism: Alosa sapidissima; assembly: GCF_018492685.1. Classification (NCBI taxonomy): domain Eukaryota; kingdom Metazoa; phylum Chordata; class Actinopteri; order Clupeiformes; family Clupeidae; genus Alosa; species Alosa sapidissima. Next base: position 18,398,993 of record NC_055972.1, on the reverse strand, counting down.
ACTTCAGATGGCTTAATGCAAGAACGGCTAAGGACGCACACCCACTGCCTCATCAGGCCGATGCTCTCGCTGCACTTGGTGGAAATGTCTACTTTTCCACCATGGACCTGACCTCGGGGTTCTATAATGTACCTTTACATGAAGACCATAAGAAATACACTGCTTTCTCTTCCCCCTTTGGTCTGCATGAGTACAACAGGATGCCTCAAGGTCTGTCTAACAGCCCAGCTACATTCATGCGAATGATGCTTTCCATTTTTGGAGATGAGAACTTCACCAGTCTCCTATGTTACCTAGATGACCTCATGGTATTTGCTCCGACTGAACAGCTAGCTCTTGAGCGTCTGGAGATGGTTTTCTCTCGCTTGAAGAACAACAACCTCAAGTTGGCTCCGAAAAAGTGCTACTTTCTGCGGAGAACAGTTAGGTTTCTTGGCCATGTCATCACTGAGTCGGGAGTGCAGACAGACCCTGGAAAGGTTGAAGCCATTGGCCAAGTACAGATGTCTGATCTGATGGACAGTGACGGTGTCTCTCCTTCACAGAAGAAAATTCGGTCCTTCCTAGGCATGGTGCTATACTATCAACATTTCATTTCAGGGTGTTCAGCTAAGGCCAGACCCCTTTTCAAGCTTCTTTCAGAACAAAACAATGGGGGAAAAGCTCAGAGAGGAAGGAAGCCAAAGAAAAAGTCTTGCAGTTCTGTGAAGCTCAAGCCAGAAGACTGGACCCCCGAGTGTCAGGATTCCTTTGACACTTTGAAGCACGATCTATTACACACTGTGACGTTAGCCCACCCTGACTTCGGGAAGCCGTTCATCCTGGCAGTAGACGCTTCGTTTGATGGGATTGGCGCTGTCATCTCCCAGCTCCAGCCTGGTGAAGAGGTTGCAAGGCCAGTGGCCTTTGCTAGCAAAACACTGTCACGTGCCCAATTGAACTACCCAGCGCATCGTTTAGAGTTCCTTGCTTTGAAGTGGGCTGTATGTGATAAGTTCTCCCACTGGCTGAAAGGGGTGCACTTCACTGCATGGTCTGACAACAACCCCTTGACCTACATCCTAACGAAACCCAGGTTGGATGCATGTGAACAAAGATGGGTGGCGAAACTAGCGGCATATGACTTCGATCTGAAGTATGTCCCAGGACCGAAGAATACCGTCGCTGATGCCCTAAGCCGTGAACCTTTTGTCCAGTCCTGTGTAAGCCATCGCCTGATGAAACAGCCTTACTTGTCTTTGTTGGATGAAGTCAATGGAGTTGTCACCGGCACAGTGCAAGATGCTTTTCGAATGACCACCAACTGTCAAGCCGTTCAGACCACCGATGACCATGGTGATGAAGCCCTGAGTCCCGAACCAGATCCCCATTTGTCTTTTGGAGGTGCTATCAGTGCTGAGGAGGTGTCAGCAGTCATGGATGCCCATCGCACTGGAGGGGTCTCTAGGTTGTCTTGCACAAGCCCAGAGTCACTGCAGCTGCCTGGGGAAGATCCATCCATTGCTATTCCACTCAGCCAATTGCACAATCTACAACAGCAAGATGCTGTAGTGAACAGAGTACTGTTTTATGTGCAGCGGCATAGGAGGCCAAGCGCTGGCGAGAGAGCAGCCGAGTCGAGCCCTGTGCTCAGGCTGTTGAAACACTGGAAGAAGTTGAGGGTGCGTAATGGACTCCTCTACAGAGTGAGGAGGGACCGCCACATGGACAGGAAGATCTTTCAGTTTGTCACCCCAGAAGCTCTGAATCAGCAAGTCCTTCATGGAGTTCATGATATAGCTGGTCACCAGGGCCGCTCAAGAACACTCTCTCTGGCCAGTGAACGATTTTTTTGGACAGGCATGCAGAGAGATATCGTGAGTTATTTGAAGCACTGTCAGAGATGTATCTTAGGGAAGACTCCTGAACCAGATGCCCGAGCTCCTCTCGAGAATATTCGCACCTCAGCTCCCATGGAACTAGTTTGCATCGATTTTTGGACAGCGGAATTGGGTGACAAGAAGACCACTGATGTTCTTGTTGTCACAGACCATTTCTCGAAGCTAGCTCTCGCTTTCCCCTGTCGGAACCAGTCTGCAAAGCAAGTTGCCCGATGTCTTTGGGATAAATTTTTCTGCATCTATGGGTTCCCAAAAAGAATCCATTCGGATCAAGGAGCTAACTTTGAGAGCCGGCTTCTTAAAGATCTACTGGAGATGGCAGGTGTGCATAAATCCCATACGACTCCGTATCATCCCATGGGCAATGGCATTACAGAAAGGTTCAACAGAACTCTTGGAGGCATGATAAGAGCTCTTCCTCCGAAGTGCAAGTCCAGGTGGCCACAGATGCTCCAAATGCTGACCTTCTGTTATAATTGCACGGTGCATGAGACAACAGGCTTTGCACCATTTTTCCTGATGTTCGGGCGGATCCCACGCTTGCCTGTCGATATCATGTTTCACCATGTTCTGGAGGACACCAATGTCGTCAGTCATCATGAGTTTGTGCACCACCTAAGGAGGGACCTATCAGAAGCAGCGCGGATTGCCCAAAACAATGCAACCGGAGAACAAGACCGTCATGCCAAAGTCTACAACCGAAAGGTCCGAGGAATGCCATTGTCTGTGGGTGACCGCGTGTTGCTGGCTAATCGTGGTGAGAGAGGAAAGAGAAAAGTTGCGGACAGGTGGGACTCAACTCCTTTCGATGTGGTGTCTGTGAGGTCTGCAGTTAATGTGTACCGAATCAGAGACGCTGTCACAGGGAAGGAAAAAGTCGTACACAGAAACATGCTGCTCCCTGTTGACTTCCTAACATTCCCTGGACAGGATGGGAATCTGGCATCTCTTGAGGAGTCACAGTCTAATAATTTGTGTGTCAGTGCTCAGAGTTCTATTGCAGCGGCTGATAAGGAGGACTCTCAGACACGCACCATGAACTGGCTCATGCAGTCGCCGGTCCAGGCGGAAGTGGAGAGTGAGAGTGTTCCTGAGGAAGACAGCGTTGAGAAGGCCTTATCTGTAGATGCCTCCGGAGATTACCAGTCAGATGAACTGCAGGACAGTGTTCTTGATGTCTCTGTAACTGACCAAATCACTCATGCACACACTGACAAGTCACCAGATCCTGTACACGACATCACTCACTTACCTGTTGATGGATCTGTTGCTCTTAGTGACACTCCACATCTAGATGACGTTAGACCAGAACAAGTTGTTTGTGCGCATCCTCCTAACACACAAGCCCCTTCAGTTGTCACAAGATGTGGGAGAAGTGTGAGGAATCCTAATAGGCTTATTTGTGAGATGTCAGGCCAAAGATTGTTGGGGAATGCTGAACCTATCATAGGGTCTGCATTTAGTTTCATTGCAGTGTCTATGGGAGTTTAGTATGTTCAATTAAACTGTTCTTTTGTTTTTTTTCTCATTGCCAACCTGATCTGTGATCTATTTCAGAACATTCTCTATACTATAAGGGCAAAGTTATGTACAACACTGTGAGATGTAGAGGGCATCTCTGTTTCTCTGTGATAAGTATGGGTTTTGGTACCACCCTGTATTTACGCACTTCTTATAGAAGACTTTATGATATTGAGATTTTGGTACATCAGTGCTCGAGATACACTTTTTTTTCTTTCTCTTCTTTTCTTTCTGTCTGTCAGATTTTCATGCACGTTGCCTCATTTTAGCATAATTTAAGGGGGGTGTATGTAACGGAGTAAAAAGAGTTGCTAGTTAAATTATATTAAAATTGATGCAATTACGCCATCTAGAGGCAGGTTGATTTAGTGTGACAGTGGGATTCGCGTTGCATTTACCCAGACTGGAGATTACGAGATACTGGGTAAGTCACGCAATTTGGGAGGTCTGGGATAAACAATGTTTTCTTGTAATTCTAAGTACATATGTCTCGTATTTTGTCATGTAATGTACTTATAATGATTTCAGTTAACTATTTTGAGTTCAGTTGTTGATTTATGTGTCTTGTAAAGTCATGTTTAAGAGACTTGCAACGAAGCATATTTTCATGTGAACTAGCGTGCTAATTGTCACTTGCTTTACATGTTATTTAGATTGTTGTCCCGAGATCTATTTGCTGAACCCACAATTCCACACTGTCATACTTTGTTCCAGGTAACTATTCTTATGTTGTGTAAATGGTTTCATCGTCATGTTATTCTCATTGTGCAAGCTGCCTTATACATTAGCTTTATATGGATGAGCAGCTTGCGCTAGCTATATTGTAGACCAGCGTGGTAGGTTGGAGATTAGCCACATGTGCTCGAGTGCTGCGTTTGCAATGATAAACATGTTCCTTATTTTGTTATTTCAATATAATGTAAAATGGATCAAGTAGTTTCACTATTGTAATGTTGAAATGTACTGTATGTATGTTGTGTAATTCAAGGCTTATATCAGATATTCTAAAACTTAGCTACTATACGATCACACACAGTTTTATTTTGTTTCATAGATATATCATTTACATTTGCAACTAGCACAAATATATTCAGGTATTTGTAGGCTATAGTATTTACCCAGACTGGAGATTACGAGATACTGGATTGTTGTCCCGAGATCTATTTGCTGAACCCACAATTCCACACTGTCATACTTTGTTCCAGCAATAAAGAAACCTGATCCAAGTGGTTGTCCGTGGTGATGTGTAGAAGCAACAGTAGAATGGAGTGACCCGTCACACGGGCACAATTCAAATTGTGCTCTCGCGAGAACTCTGGATTTCCAGGGTAGCAACTACCCATTTTTGACAATACACACACAATACAAAAAACACACACAAACTAAAGCAAAAACAAAAGACCAATAATTTACACTATTACTGTGTATTAGTGTCTATTGAATATGTTTTTAAAGAAATGCTGCCAATTTGATGTTTAACTTGATGTTATACTTGATAAGTATTGATAAATGGTGCATTGCTACTTTAAGAGAATCTAAACGGTTCTCATAACGTCCTTTTGCCAGCTAATGCTCACAATGGATAAGGCTGATAGGCACTCTAGCCTTGTTTGTTTGCACCACATTGACACCACAATATTAAGTTATTACAAGGAGCCTTCAGGATATGGAAAAATGTAATGAATTACTGCTAGCATGACATTTCTGTTTGCAGTTGGCCATTAAAAGTGCAGTATGAGCATGGTAGCCACCTAGGTATCTGAATGGAATAGGCTATATTTCAATCGGCATTATGCTTAACAAACGCTAGTTAGTCTGTTAACATTCATATTTCCAAGCCTCCAAGTACAGACGTCATCACTTGACAATCCTACCTGTTGCCTTTCACCGTGCACTATTTAACTGCTGTTGCATCCCTTGAAATGCCATCTCCTTTTCCCTCTTTCTTTTTCTATTTTTAGTCGTCAACAGCTTTTTTTTGCTGTATCCATCTTTTTCCATAGACGGCAACTCACTACTCGTAGGCCTATCTGCTCGCCCAGCGCTCACGGCTCACTCCCTCTTCTATGTCAAAATTCAATAATGGAATCTTATGAGATAGGGCGCCTACTCTAGCCTGTTAGTCCTCTAAAATGTTATAGAACATTGAGAAAAAGTTGAAATGATTTAGAAACGGACAGCAGTAGCTACATATAGAAAATACCAAATATATATATATATATATATATATATATATATATATATATATATATATATATATATATATATATATATTACCATGGCTTTGGCGCCCCCATGCCTATGCGCCGCATATAGCGCATATCCACTTTTTGCGCCACTGTTCTTGACTTGGTATTACAGTACTATTACAGTTGGCAGTCCGCAAACTCGTTAGCTCAGTTCAAGCACAAACACTAGCCTCCACAGTTATCTCTCTTGGAAATTTAACTAAGTTCTGATAACTGTCAAAACTTCTATCCGAAGTTTCACAACACAACGCGTTTACTCTTTCCACAGTCCAGTCACTTCCAGTGATCTAATCGACCACTTAAGCTAACTATAAACTGTTGGTTACTGCAAAAACACTATCCGTGTGTTCACTGTTCATCAACTTGCGTGTTCTCCCTCCTCCTCGTATCGTTCGTTTCTCCCCCACTTACTTCCTGATAACCCTTGACCTCTAGCTAAACTCTCATTGGCTCAAATAATACAAATGTAACATAAAATACACGTTTCCAGTATTTTCTCTTTTAGATACAAAACATAATACCAAAGATTGTTAAGGCGGAGCAAGATGTTTCATCAGGAGCCACTTCCGGGAACCCGGATCGCACGAGGGGGGGGGGGGGGCAAAATCCCCCTTTATGCAGAGCAGAGGCAGCGACTGCTCCATTGAAGTCTATGGGCATAGCTCAGAATTTCACCACATATGCTAAGGTCTTGGTTCTATAGAGTTAGGAATGTGAATTTCGGGCACATTTTCATGATCCTCAAACCCTTCTGAACATTTCAGGTACATTTTTAGCATTTTTGAGCAATCCAGTCTGGAGAAAATCAACCTTATATCAGGTGTGCGCCGGTTATTTCTGCCGCTGCTGTTGGCCGGTTGCAACTTACGCTCGTCAACACGTCATTGACACGCCTCTTTATGCAGACAGGATTCGATCCCCATTTCACGCCCATAGACATGAACTACGACAAAGTATCTTGCTCCGCCTTAACAATCTTTGATAATACCTTACCAACATTTCTTTAGCTATGAAATTAGAAACAAACATTACATTTATCTTATTAACCAATGCATAACCATGAAATTCCATACATATCACAATATATACATCGAACTCTTGTGATATTATTCCAAATGTTTTTAACCTTTTTCAATCTTATTTTTTCTATTTATTAGACCTAACTTATTCTATTTATGAATCTCTAAACTTAAATTATTATCTAATTTCCCATAGGGCTATATAACTTTAGTCATTGACAGTGGAAATCAGATGCAAAGCATTTAGAGGGAATGAAGTCAATGCAATGAGTCATTGGGACTACCTACATTACTGTGGATACTCTGACCTTCTGCAATGCAATTAACTATATTCATCAGTACCACCAGCAATTAACTAACATCATTTACTAATATGGATGATTGGATAAGACATTGAGATGGATTCTGATAGCAGTGTCTGCACACCGCATTATGCATGAGAGGTGTCTGGCCTACTTTTCAAACTCATCCATAAAAATGCATAAAAGCGCATAACACCAGCAAACTTAAAGTCGCCACTGTCAGAAAAAATTTCACAATCTAGGGAATATCCTGAGGACTTGGGAAAATGACATTGCTAATTCTAATGATCATAGCCATTTGCTTGATTTCATCCTGGAAGAATTTGGAGGCAAAGGAGACAGACAGTTTCTAAGAGCCTGATTTGAGTTTATATATCATATGTGTATTTACTGTAGAAGGGAGACTTAAGCGCCTAACACTTGCCATGACAGGGAAGGAATTATCCCATTGTAAGATATCTGACGAGTGTAAAAGTTCATGCTGTCACTGGTGACACCAGTGATCTTCAGTGGTTTGGTGATCAAAGCCTGTCTGAGCTGTACCATAGAAAGGACAGTTCTGCATTATACTTGCCTACAGTCGGCATACTGCATATGTTTGACCAATGCGCACAAAGTATGAGAAAGCAATAATGAAAAAAAAAAAAAAAAAAATATTCTTCTCCCAGAGACCCACTGGCCATCTATATTTCATGTTGCTTTTATTTTATTAATTTTCAACTGTATTGATTTTGGTGCCTTTCTGGTATGGATTGCAGCTAATTGGTAGGCATAGTAGCATTACAGGCCTGGAACCCTCACACTGTCGACATGGAATATGCACATTTATTAAGAAGAACTATTATTCCGACCATGAAGTAATTTGGATTACCCACACCAATTTTGAGCATCTCTCCATTTTTTCTGATACAATTTTTCTCTCCTTTATTATTTTTAATGTCATGCATTTAATTGTTAATGCTCCCATGTGCCAGTGCAGCAGGTATTGGAGAATATCTTCTTCTTCTTCTTCTTCTTCTTCTTCTTCTTCTTTTTCTCCACTTCTAAGGGCTTTTGTAGTTTCCTGACGTCTATTTTCTGAGATAAGGGGTTATTAGTCTGTGAAATGGCTTGCTGGAAGGAACTGAAATGTGCACATGTCCAAACATACTAAGAAGGCAAAAGGCGAGAGACAAAAATAAAGGAGGGTAAGAGGAGAGGCATATTAGGTGGAGCGAGGAGCAGGCGCTTGAGTCTGAGCTGGTGAAAAACGTGATTGATCCAAGACAGCCAAAAACAGCGGAGGAAAATGTGAACTAGATTATCAGTGTCTTTAGAGTCTGAGTCTGTGTAACGCTGCAGCTCCAGGCTATACCTTTCTGTAGGTGTGTGTTGTGTGATGTTTTCCTGCACATTTATGTTTGTTGTTTGTTTGACTTTACTTACACTAAGTCTACAAATGTAACACATAGTACAGTGCTTGCTAGCATGAAACACTGCCCCATAGTGAAAACTATTTTATGAGAACAGCAATAGTTTATGAGATAAATTAATTTAGGTGTTCAGCATATGCGATACTTTTGGAGTGCATACCAAAATGTCATACATCATTAGCTGTTTCAGTTCCGAACTGTATTTCTTAAATAGTGTGTACTGTAGAATTCCTACAGTTCAAGATATAATCATCCAATTTATCATCACTAGCATCCTTTCATCTTTTTGTTCACCTACTCAGAGCTGTCATTGAAACACATGCCAAATGGATGCAGTACCACAGACAAATCTGTCAGTTGTTCCAGAACAATAGCCTATCGTGGATAGGATTACCAACCCTCTACAAATCCTGTTATTCCTCTCCTTTGTTTGCACAAGTTCTTTCCACAAAAGGATCAAAATGGCTGCTGTACATCTGACACATTTAACATCTGGTTATGTGTTTTTGGGCATGTTGTCTTTCTGTTTTTTTTTTTTTTTTTTTTTTTTTTTGTTTTGTTGGATTAGTGCGTTACAGTAATAACAATGCCAAACAGATTTACCCCAAGAAAGGTTGTGATTGTGTGCAGACATGCACATCACCCAGGATGCACACAGAAGCTTATGCACTGATGTGTTGTGTATTTGGCTGTGTGTGTGTGTGTGTGTGTGGGGGGGGGGGGGGGGGGGTAAGTGTGTGTTTGTGTGTGTGTGTGTGTGTAAGTGCGTGTGTTTATGTATGAGTGTGTGTGTGTGTATGTGTAAGTGTGTGTGTTTATGTATGAGTGTGTGTGTGTGTGTGTGTGTGTGTGTGTGTGTGTGTGTATGTGTAAGTGTGTGTGTTTATGTATGAGTGTGTGTGTGTGTGTGTGTTTATGTATGAGTGTGTGTGTGTGTGTGTGTGTGTGTCTGGCCAGCCGCTTCTCTCATGTTACGTTCCTCTGGATCTCGCTCGCCCGCTCCGGGCCCAGTTTAATCTTTGTCCTTGAGAGCAATCTTGCCTGTGTGCAAAATGGCTCACTTTATCAACCGCAAGGCAGCTTGTCGTGCCCAGAGATCTGAATACTGCAACAGTGCCTCTCTCCTGACAGGCCAGGATGAGCCGCCACAAGGGCACTGCATTTTCAAACTTCACAGAGAGGCACATTGATCTGGATAATTGGCTGTTTTGTTAGTGTGTCGTGACACAGCTCTGCGACTGGAAACAAGTACATGTCCATGAAGAAAGAGACTCTAATGGTTGTCAGTATTTACTAGTAGGTCAGATGCTTAAAATAAAAAAAATCATTGGAATTCCCTGATGTTCCACATGCAGTATGACATTCACATTGGAGCTGTACTGTATGCTATGCTCTGGAAAACCCACCATTTTGAAGCTTTTTGTTCATGCTTTGGTGTGCAGCTGTGTTTGGGCTTTGCTAGAGAATATAATAAGAGCAGGGTGATAGTACCAAAAAGTCTTTCAAAATTAAACTGGGTCATACACAACAATTCAAACTAAATAAATCAGATAAATTGAATGAGAGTAACACTGAGTAACATTCAGTTTAATAGAGTTTTTGATTCGGCTTATCTGCAAGTCAGACTTGTTTAACATTAAATTTGTCTCTAGATTCAGTACTCTGTTGTTTTGGTCTTGTCTTACCCTCATGCGTCGTGTCTCTGAGAGTCCCTGCCTCCAACCTCCATCATTAGCTCCACCATAGCGCCCCGGCCCGTGTCATCCACAGCTCCACATAGCTGGGGCTTGCCCTGTCAGATGCATGGCTATCTGTCTGCCTCTCCCTTGGCATGTGGGTGCAGGGGGAGAGGGAGCAGCATAGGGGCTGGATGGATTGCACTCCCTTGCCCATCTGAAACCTGTCTGAAGTGCCAGAATGCTCCTCACCTCTCCAACCTTTCTACATCCTCTCTCCGGGCCCCCGAGTCCCTCTGGTGAAATACAGCCGTCTGTTACGACATGTCTATCTCTCTGTAATACCTCCTAAAACTGTCTTGGTGAAGAGGAGGGCACCATAACTTACTGTGGCCAGCCCATGGGACTGACTGGCAGCTTGTTTTATGATTAGATTAGCTAATGGAATATCATTTTCCCTGTGTGGGCAGAGGAATGCAGCAGATTGCGAAAAGCCAGAGAAATACAGACCAGGGTTCATGTTTGCTTGTTCAACTGTTAATGTCTCCTGCAAACCTAGTCTGATATGCAGTAGAGATATAAGTACAGAACTTTTGCCAAACTTGTTGTTTATAGTGGCATACAGTAGGTTTCCCAGGTCTGATGCTGTGGCTTTGTGGATATTAGTGAAATTTAACTCAGGAATGAATTAAGAGACCTAATGACAAATACTTTAAAACAGGATTACTCTCCAACCAAAATCCAGTATATTTTATATGCTTTTTCAATGCTAAATTAACACTAAAGAGTGGTTTAGTGTCTTAATGTTATTATCGATGGCTTCCTGTGGTTGTGTATTAGTGGAATTCTTAGCAAACATATTTGATATGTCACAGAGTGTGTCCAGGTCATGCATTTTTATTTTCACACAAATCAAATTGAGTCGTCTGGTTCCAAATGGAAGGCTGGTGACAATGATAGGATTGCAGCACTTGAGAGAAGTGTTTTGAAATGATTGTGACATGAATCAATTAATTATGTTTGAGAGGAATAATTATAAAGGACACATTCACTTTCATCTAAATGTACCAGCAAATAGCTGACAAATGACTTTTGTAAATAACTGTGTCTGGATTCTTTAAATGAAAATTTGTCAGGGCTCTCTTCATTCCTGGGATGGACTTCTAATTAACATGACGCTTATAAATAGTTGATGATTTCACAGTGGTGTCAAACGTAGGGAGGTCAGTCACTGTCCCAGTCTCACCAAAAATAAACCACGTTTAATATTTCAGGGCAGAAATAAGGATAAATAGGTCTGTGGACTGAAAATAGAAAACGAGAAACCTTCTCAAAGATATGTGAACAATTAAAGCACTCTCCCTTGGCTTTGAGAGCCAAGTGCCAATAGAGTTGCTGCTAACAGCCAGATTATTTTTCTATTTCAGAGAAAAAGGCAGCATGGACTGTATTATCTAATTTGGAGACTATGATGGAGTGAAGAGAAAGATAGAGTGATAGAGACATGGAATAAGATGCAGAATGTAACAAGTGCATATTGACGTCATGAAGTTCTCTTGTTTTTATATCAGTCTAATTTGGTTCACAAGTTTAAGGTGTACACTCTGACTTCATTAAGTATTACACACTGCCCTGCAGTCTGGCTTGTTTTATGTTAAAGTCAGTAAAAAAACACTCTGAATGTCAGGGCCAGTGAGGCCAGGTAAGGGACTGTGGAACCAAAAGCAGACTCAGAAGCTGATTAAAGGTTAATTAGGTTTTAATGTTGAAGAACACAAAAATAGGCAGCCAGGCAAAACCACTTGGTAGGCAGAGTCAACTTAGTAGGCGAAAAAAGCACAGGCAGCAGTACAGGCAGGGCTCAAGCAGATCTCCAGAGTGGCAAAACAGGCAGAGTTCGGTACACAGGTAGGCAGACAAAACACAGGCAGCAGTACAGGCAGGGCTCAAGCAGATCTCCAGAGTGGCAAAAAACAGTTCGGTACACAGGTAGGCCGCAGGCAGTTAAGCAAAGGGGCTAGGCAAGACTCACGTGTCAGAACAGGCGGAAGTCGGTAACAAAGAGCAAGTAAAGGTTTCCAAAAAGGTTCAGGCAAAATCACAAAGTCCAAAAACAATCCTTGGTCAAAAAACAGTAAATTAGGGATGGGAAGTCTGACACCGAGGCACCGAAGCTCGTATCACTTCCGCGAAGCAATCTGCTTCGGCACAATGTATCGGAGCGCGTATCAAAGTTGTAAGGTCACGTGACTGATGACGTACGAAGCTTCGGACGTCACTGAAAAGTTTAAATGGGACATTTGACACCTAAAGCGTTACGGGTTCGATAAACCTTTAAAGTCCCCAACACATATGTTTTGTTGCACAAGCACCCTTCTAAAATTGTAGCCCTACACAAGCACTTCACAATCCCCACTGTACACAATGCCCCATGTTTTCACAACCCCCACTGTTCACAATGCCCTTTATATGTTTTTTGTTATCTGACACTGCTGTGGTCATCTGCAGCAAGCACGTTATTTTGCAACATCAAATGAAGTCTTAAACACAACCACTATAGAGTGGTGAAGTCCCGCCCCTTCCGTTTGCCTCCATGGGACCTATCTTTCAAAAAAATTTGAACGGCAGTCTATGGCGAAAAATAAATTATTTTCTGGTCCCGGTTGACTTATGTCTTGAATTACCCATATGATGTTTGTCAATTTTAAAGACAATTTTTCATGTAAAGACATTTGCAGTTTGTTTCGTAACTATTGAATTACAACATTGTGAAAGATCGTAATTCCAACGACTACAAACCCATCAGTCGCGCTAGTGACTTTAGCTCATTCACAGCCACACTAGATTGTACAAGCATACCAGCAACAGGTCTTAATTGGGCTTTCCTTGCCGAAGAAAATACCATGAGTCAGAGGATTAAACACATCAGGTAAGTTGTATTCGTCCATAGACTGTACATTACATACTGTTAAGTGACATAGCAGGCAGCAAGATGCAACCGTTAACTAGCATAACAGCTCTTATCGTTTCATTACGTTGGTGACGTACATCGTTCGAGGCGAGAGATGTAGTCCACTGAGTGGATTCGCACAAAACCAACATAACTTTGGAAGTCTATCGAACAACAGTACTTTCTTGACGTGAAAAAATATCTTTTAAATTCACACACATCATATGTGAAATTTGTGGTACAATTCAAACTGGACCAAAAAATAATTGTTATCTCTCCATTAACTCCCGTTCATAATTTTTTGAAAGATAGGTCCCATGGACCGGAAGTAGAAGGGGCGGGACTTCGCCACTCCATAGAGAAGCATGCAATATCAAATAATGCATGGCAATTATGAACATGGTGAGATTTGAACCCCGGGCGCGCGTGCGGTATACGAACACGCTACCACCCTCCCAAGGCCATTTTGAGACTTTCACGGAAACATAGCATTATTTAAAACCAAGCACATTACATTTTCAATTCGAATCATTAGAAGCATATCAAAACTATAATGTTTATTCCAAATACTGTAGGCCTAATAGTTTTTACTCAAAAGGGAACAGAACACGTTGTCTCTCCGCTCTGTTTTACCAGTGTCAGAGAAGGGCCATTTGGTCGGCATGTGGCTTCGTCTGTGATTGTTCAATCGCTAATGAGAGCCGCCATTATGTCTGCTAACCACCAGATGTCACTGTTTTGTATTCGATGCTTTGACACTTCGAAACACTTACGATACAATCAGGAAGAACCTTCCAAAGCCTCGTGAGGCTTCATTCGCCCAACCCTACAGTAAATCCAGCAAGAACATGAGACAATGCAAGAATCCACACTGAAAGACGTGACGATCTGGCAAAGAGTGTTCCACATGGCATGGCTTAAAAGCCATGGCTGACGAGGAGAGTGGCAGCAGGTGTAGCAGAGCAAACACAGGTGATTGGACGCCTCCCTTGTCAGTCAACCAAAAGCCAAGGCAGAAGGAAAACCCAGACTGGAGCAGCAAAGGCATCTCAAGTCACAGGCTAGGAAACGAGGCTTCTGGACCGGGTTGTGACACTGAACCCATTTAAGTTTTTTTGCTTGAAGCTCCATGAAATTTATTTTGGTTTGTTTATTTTTTTCATCACTGGGTACACTGAGGTAAGACACAGCTGGGATGGAGGAATAGTCTAGGGTGATGCTCAAAGCAGGTCAGACCCTGAGTGATTATGCATTGTGGCCTTGCTTATATGAAAATGCCACCAAGGCAACCAAATGCATGGATCTCAAGCCCAGCCAATTTACACTACTCATACTCACAAAAAGTCAGGGACATTCAGCTTTCGGGTGAAATTTCAGGATGAACCTAAAATCCACTATAACCTTTACAGGTGAACTTAATGTGACCTTCTCTAAAACTTTTGACTGCACATGAACAGTTCAATGTTTCAGTGCTTTCTGTACTGAAACATAACATTTTACCCGAAAGCTAGATATTCCTAACTTTTTGTAAGTAGTGCTTGCACATTTTAGGAGCTTTACAATATATACTTGAGGATCCAAGTGTATGTCTGAGGATTCTCAAACTAGATATCAGCTACAGTATGCATGTTATGCATAATGTAATATCTTTGCATAATGCATAATGTAATATCTTTTTCAGATGGGAGTTGAATATGGCATATATTAAATTGCAATCTGTACGTTGATGAAACATGTACACATTTCTTAGAATGCAAATTAATAACAGCACCAATACATGCTCACAACTGCAATCACAGTGCACAATGAAAGCACAGAATGCTTGGAATGGTTACCTGATCATTTTAAGAGGATTCTAAACCTTAGCAATGCCCAATATGATTCTGCCTGTTTCTGGAATTTCCACTCAACACACACTGACGTGTGCTCCGCCAACTCTGCAGGCCCACAAAAGAAAACGTAACGGTAGGAATCACCCTGGGAGACAATCAAGTTCACTCTCATCTGGTGTTTACATTATTTGTTCAAATTTGTGTTTATTTATTTTTTCATATTTTGTTAAAATACTGCAGTTTTTTTTTTTCTCTCTCTCTCTCTCTCTCTCTCTCCTCCTTCTCCTCCAGGGCCACAGATGTGTGCAATGACCAGGGGAGCATGGAAGGCTTGAACAGCTGGCAAAACAAAACAAGTCAAATCATTCACATGTCAGGTACAGACTTAAAAACTGAACTTGCTCACTCCCAAAAGGAGTCTTCAGGAAACAAATAACATTTTGCATTTCTGATTAAATGCATTCAGCTGCAACACCTAAATGTTTTTAGTTTGTTAGAATGGTCATACGTAGTTGCCAGTTTTGGCCTTGTGGTTTGAGTATTTAGCAGGTTCCAGGCAATACATAGAAGGAGAGAAGACCCTTGCCAGTGTGTCCTTGTCCCAGACCTGTCAAAAGCTGTTCTCTCTGTGAGAACGTGTGAAAGACAGACAAGTGGGGTTGCGTAATCTGATGGTGGTTTGCTTTTACCGTCCCAAACAGGCATCTCCCGTCGTGAAGCTCGCCATGGCAGAGCTACGGCTTGTCTCCTGAGATGAACCCAGCCACTGTCAGTTCAAAACACAGCCCACTGCAGCACCATGCACAGGACATCCACACCGCAATCATCAATTTAATTCAGTCAGACATCATGCCTCTCACCTGCAGGCACAGTAGCCTGGGAATAAAATCTAGGGATTAGCCAGAGAAAGTCTTAACCACAAAGCATTACGAGCATCTCTGGACCAGCATGTCATAGAAACATGCCGTTCAGCTCTTGTTCAAGACAATACCCCTCACCCACACCCACACACATGCACACATACACTACCACCCCTTCTAGTAAAGCGACCTTGAGTTTCTAGAAAGACGCTATATAAAACCAATGTATTATTATTATTAGTAGTATTATTAATACTTTTTTGTCAAAGCATCTGATCACATTTAAATGGCAAAACAGCAAAAAATATGCTTTATAGTAGATGGCAAGAGGATGTGCAGATCTTGTTTATATCAGGCTATCCTATGTTTAAAACACAATAGCTCAGTGAGTCTCTATTAGCATATCCATTTATTAGATGTGTGTCTTCAGTCAATGAAGCCACTGACACAATATGCAATCATTTCCTGCTCATTAGAGCAATTCAATTAGAACAATCATAGATGATTTGGAGGAGTACATGGAGATATGCATTTTAGTCCAGGCATTATATCTACAGTATGTAGTGGAGATGGCTGGTGTGTCACTGGGATGCTCCTCACAGCACAGGACTTTTACAATTAGTTTGAACTGCTGTACTTTTTTGCCACATGCAGGTAAACCAAACATTGCCCTCCTGATTCATTAAACACCATTCATCAGCTTGGCCTGTCTCCTTGCCTCAATCACCTCTTTCAGTGTGTCTGCACATTTGTTTGTGAGGAGTAATATATTCATGCATTTGAACATTCTCTATGAAGGCACACTGTGCATAAAGCACTTTCATTTCATACCAGACATCCTAGACTGGGAAGTTCAAATTAAAATGAATTTGTTTCTTCCTGAATTCAAGCCGAAACCGTCTGAGTAGATTGGGTTGTTTGTATCATCCTGGGTAAGACAGACTAATAGAAAAGAGAGAGATGAGTCCTCCCTTTCACCACCTCCCTCCCTCTCTTACTCCCCTCATCTCCGACTCCTTCCCCTGCTGTGAGTTGATACCGCAGGGGAAATGATGGGTAGAGGAGAAGCCGAGTGGGTGCAGGTCGCTGCCTGTGAGATGGATAACTCCTCTGGGCGCGGCAGACAGCGCCGGAGTGGAGCTAGTAAACGGGGCCGACCCGCAGCACCCTCCCAGGCATTTCCCCTGCCGAGCGGCGCAGTGAGGTGCGCTGTGGCGGGGACCAGACCGGCCCAGTCTGCTCGACACCCCACACCCGTACCCACACCCGGCGCTAATCAAGATTAATGGCAACATGCACGCGACAAATGCGGCAGCAACCAACCTGGAGTTCCCACTGTCGGTGCACCATTGTGTGATACTGGGGCAGATACTGTGTCACTGCGTTTGCCATGGCTGAGTCTTCAAGTCCACAAATGCATGTATGCACACTCATACCACAGACACAGAAAGACACACACACAACCACACACACACACACACACACACACACACACACACACACACACACACAAAGAGCAACATAAAAGTAGGAAACAAACACATGTTTTATCCTGACAGTGCTGCATGTGCAACTGATGCCTATTTCGGTGCGCTGTGTGGGAGTTGAAGGCCAGGAGAGACTGAAATAATATCACGATGCTTTATGTATAAGTAAACAATGTATAAGTAATGTATAAGTAAACACACATACGCTATAGCATCTTAAGACAAAGATAAACACGACCATACACACCATGCCTCATTCTGAAACCTAAACAAGCAACACAGACTCTGTGTTCGGTTCTACTATTCTATTCTACACTACAGGAGAGACATGTCTTTAGAGAAATTAGCCAGATGAAAAGCCAGATGATGAAAATGTTGATGCAAACAGTGCAAGGCCAAGAAGAGCCGAAGACATTCTCTTTCCAAAGAACCTCAGATTAAAAGGAAAAGCCACAGAACCGATACTTGCAGCTCAATTATCTGGGGGTCCCTGAGTTAAATATATTGATCCGGGCAAAGATAAACAGAAATCCAGATCCAATTATCTGATCAATTTTTCATGCCTCCTTGATGAAAATTTTGAGAGAAACTTTACACACTGCCGTCTCGTCCACGTGGATATGAAAGAAGGAGAGAGAGTGAGTAAGTGTGGCTAATTAGCAAACTCTCCAACCCGACCAGAGCTATCTGTGGAGATGTCTGTCTGGAGGTCAGAATCGGCCTGAATTATTGATGCCCCAGCGGTGCCAAGATATCCTGTAATATTCCAAATACAGCAATCCAATGCCCCTGCTATAGCTGGCCAGGGGGAAGAAACGGGGGTGGAACAAAGAGAAAAACAAAAGAAAACAAACAAAGACTTTAGATGGACCTACATGGACGTCCCTGACAATCGCTTTAGTTGGAGGGCATTGTTGAGCAACAAACAAACTCGAGGTGACGGGGGATCATGGGGGTGACGTGCCTGGCCTGATACCTGCAAATGAGTGTTTTGTTTCTATTGACCCTCGGTAATGACTGCACCACGTTATAGTCAGACAGAGGGAGCAGAATGAGAGACAGTGGTGGTGGAGGTGGTGAGAGTAGTTTTAGGGTTGTTAATTACGAGTCAGATGTTCAAGTTCAGTGTCTTCTGGCCTCATAGGCCATAGGAGAGACGCCTGGGGCCCTTGCCTGAGGGGGGAAGAGACTTCCGTGTTCCAACCCTTAGGATGTCCACATCAATTCATCACAGAGTAGACTTCCTTCACTTTTCTGCCATCACAAATATTGATGAATTCATTCTCAGATTTGATTAAGGCACCCAACCACCAACTTAGTGTCAGTGGAGATGCTTTGAATTTCAGCGTGGTGTTTAAGGGATTGTGCTGTCAGATAACTTAATCAGACCACTGAAAATGTAGACCATGAAGACCGATTATATAAACAAGCAATTCGTCATACACGTAATACAGCATAATGTTCCTGTTATATGTAATGGTCCAATTAATTATAAATACCAGTTTAATAATTTAGCACTTTTCATTTTTTAATCTTTCATATAGCCAGCCCAAAGATCCCGAAGACTCCATAAACAGATTATGCACTGTATGTTCAATCATGACTAATGTGTTTTGATGGACTGACTTGAAAGTCTTAGGGTTGAGAAGATGGTAAATAGCAAGATTAAGAGATTACGAGATGAAAATTGAAAAATAAGTTGTTTGTACGCTACCTTTCATTCATACTTTGTATTCACATTAATAAGTCTATTTAATTCTCTAACAGTGATCTTAGTCTGGAGCCTAGGAGGGATTCGCTGACAATTAGACAAATGCCCCAACAAATGAGTGACTTTCAAACGACACCTCTCCTAAAAGGCCTGCCCCAAAATGCTCACAACACCTGTCAAAGATGGGAGGCAGTACAATTCCCTACACATCACATCCTCACTGTCCTCTTTGCCTGCAGATCCAGCCCTAATAATGAGATGCCTGTTTGGTATTCATGGTGGCAACCAATCGCCTTTCACTTCACTGTAAATTTAATATCCCATCATCAGTTGGTCACCATAGTAATTGCTCTGGGAGAGCGAAGACAGAGCACTCTGTAATCTCCAAGGCCTTAAGATGACAAAGACAATGTATAGCACATCACCCATCTCATGACACTGTCATTTCTTAATATTGGGCTCTATCTGTTTTGTCTGAGGGGAATCATGCATCTATGCTTTACCGTCCCCGCTTGTTTATTCTCATCTGTACTTAAAGCCCTGGAAGAAAAATGAGGAGATAATGACATACTAACGCTGATACACAATGGAGTACATGACATGTGATATGAGTTTACACCGTATAGCATCGCTCCTTGAGTAGTTCATAAACAAATGTTGGAGCTGGTGCACCATGAAGGCAAATAATGACTCATTTTTGCAGTTCATCATAATGATCTAGTATAAAAGATGCATAAACATGCACGGGATTGGCAGCAGAGAGAGTATGTTTTATAGAGAGCACCATGAATTATGGAAAATAATCCCTCACGTGCATAAGAGAGAGAAAGAAAAAAAAAACGAACACACATGTGTACAGTACAGGATCCCATGTTATAACTTATGCATGAGGTTTGACTAAACGAAACACATTTCCATTTGCATAGTGAATGTTTTTTTTTGGGGGGGGGGGGGGGGTGTTTGGGGAAACGCGCTGGACTGTTCTGTATGCATGTGTGTGTTTGTGCTGAGCCAAGCTCTTTGGCCGCCTTGTCATGCTGCCATGGCTCTGCGCGGTCACACTGTGAAACAAACAGACAGGCTGACCTTTCAGTCACTACGCCTTCACTACCGCGCCGTGGATGCACCACACACCCATTCACAGCCACCGCCATGTGGGGAAACAACATCATGCGGTAAGATGCGGAACATCACGTCGTGTCATTTTCCATAAACGGTCATGTGTGTGCCATTGGCACAAATGAGGGCTTGTCTGTTGGTTCTGCCTCAGTCAGTTTCATACTGCGCGATAGAAACTGTGCTCTTTTGATATTTCAAAGTCAGCTGATAATTCTCTGAACTAGTCTGTGCGCACATGTAGGGATGAGACGCTCTCCATTACATTAAATAACACCCTACAGCCGCCTGTTATCAGTGCCCTTCAAAGCTACAGTTTTTTTTTTCACTGTTTTTTTTATTTATGAACAAAATCCCAAGATGGGAAACAGGAGCATTACAAAGTCAGTGATCTACACCCACCCACCCCACCCCAACCTTAGATACACATCACATGACCCATTAGGTCATAAACGAAATAAAAGAAAAGAAAAAGTTAAGTTACAACTAACAATAGTCAAAGCATTTATTTACCTAACGCTATATAATGACATCAAGTATCAAAATGTAGAAGGAAAAATAAATAAATAAATAAATAAGACAAAGCATGTGAAACATCTCATTGTGCATGATTCGCCAGCAAGTCTGCAACCCCCTCTGCAGTTCTTTCCCACATTTGTATTGTTGAGACTCTTGCCCCATGGATTCTGGCAGCAGATAGTTCCATCATTATAACATCTTGAAAGTACAACAGCCATTTTTTAATAGGAAGCTTGTGTGGGGGGAGCCACCTCTGAACAATTAGTTTTTTTGCTGCTGTTAGGCCTGCAAGCCACACTTTTCGCTGTTTCTCTGTACATTCAAACTGTGAGTCATCATTCAGTAACTACAAACTTGGTTGTAATGGAATCTCTAATTCTAATAATTCAGATAAAATAAAAGTTACCTCTTTCCAAAAAGACTTAACCTTTTCACAATCCCAAACCATATGTTTATAGGTACCTGGAACATCTTTATTGCATAGACTACAGCATAGGCTGTTTGTGTGTTTCGCATGGAACCTATCAATGGGTGTCCAGTACGCCCTGTGACAAAACTTGAAATGAATCAACTGGTGATTAGGGTTCTTTGATGCACTGAAGACATTATCCCATACCCCTTCCCAGTCTATGGAGTCTGTCTCTAAATCGCTTTCCCAGTTATCTTTTATAGAAATGGTAGAGTATGATGATTCTAAGAGCCATCGATATGAAAAGGTGACAAATCCTCTGCAGGGAGAAATCAGTAATTTATAGATAACAGGGTGGGTTTGCACATTTGAGTCCCATGGTACCCCATAAGCATGTAGTGCTGACCGCAACTGGAGATAGAGAAAAACTGAGGACTTAGGAGTATCAAAAAGTTGACAAAGGATTTGAAAACTCATCAGTCCATCCCTGTTGTATATATCACCCAGCGTCTGAATACCACAAGAAGCCCATGACTGAGATTGAAAAGGCATCTTTCCAGAAGTCAGACTATAATTATTCCAGAGAGGAGTGTGCGTGTGTACTTTCCTGTCACATCTGACCTGTTTTTCTATTCCTCTGAAATTTCTAATTGTATACTGTATTATAGGATCAAAGTCAATATGTTTAGTTTTAGACAAAGTGGAGAATAATACATTACATTACATTACATTACATTTGGCTGACGCTTTTTTAACCAAAGCGACTAACAACATGGTAAACAATACGTTTTAGAACAATTCTCACAATTTTAGGACAGTTTAAAAAAATATATAATACATCTTGGAGCCTTATAGGATGCACCAGGCCTTCTTTAATCTCCCTCCAGGAGGTTAGTGATGACGACTCTAACCAAACTTTCAAAGGACGCAATTGGAAAGCTTGATGGTACAATTTGAAATTTGGTAGTGAGAGTCCCCCATCATCTTTGGCACGTTGTAAAGTGGAGAAACGTATTCTAGGGTGCTTCCCATCCCATATAAACTTACGTAAAAGCACATCTACTCTTTTCCAATAGTCAGTTGGAGGTGGCAGTGGAAGCATCAAGCTAATAAAATTTATTTGAGGGAGGACATTCATTTTTATTATAGATATTCTAGTTTGTAAGGAACCTGACATTTTGCTCCAAGTGGCCAAGTTCTGCTGTACATCTTTGAGAATTTTTTCATAGTTACACTTTATTGTTTCAGAGTGATGTCTTAACATGTATACCTAAATAAGTTAACTCTGATTTTACAGGGATCACGGAGGGTATTGCAACCTTCTTGGCCATGTTATTGAGTGGCATCAATGCAGACTTGTCCCAGTTAATTTTATAACCGGATATAGCCTCAAATTCATCAAATACGGGTAGTAAACTGTTGAGGGATTTCTGTAAGTCTGACATGTACAAGATAATATCATCCGCAAATAAAGATATCACATGCCTCGACCCTTTGATTTGGATAGGCTTAATAACCTGATATTGTCTGAAATACTGTGCTAGCGATTCAATGGACAGAAGGAATAAGGCAGGAGAAAGAGGTGAACCCTGGCGTGTTCCTTTATAAACTGAAAATGGATCAGAGTGTAAGCCATTTGTGCATACTATCGCTGAGGGGTTTCTGTATAGAACTTTAACCATATCAATAAACTTGGGTCCCAAACCGAATTTATCCATAGCCAACCATAAATAATCCCAGCCGATTGTGTCAAACGCCTTGGCCGCGTCTAGTGAGAGAGCTGCAGATGGGGAATCCGCCTCATGAGAATGATGAGTAATATGGAGCAAACGGCGTACATTATCTGCAGCTAGGCGTCCCTTCATAAACCCTGTCTGATCAAAATGTACAAGCTTCCCCATATAGTTATCCAATCTTGAGGCCAGTAATTTTGAGTACAACTTTAGATCAGAGTTTATTAAAGAAATAGGCCTATAGTTGCCACATTCAGTCTGGTCTGTGCCTTTCTTTGGTAGCAAAGATATGAGTGCGGTATTCATATGGTCATGAAAATAACCCTGGTCCACCGCCGCATGAATGGCCTCCAACAATACTGGGCCTAGGCTGTCCCAAAACTGTAGTAACAACTCTGGAGGGATACCGTCGGGTCCAGGTGTTTTCCCCCTGGTCAGACTTCCCACAGCTTTAAGGAGTTCTTCCATAGATAGGTTTACTCAATTCCTCAGATTCTGTTTGTTCCAACCGGGGCATATTTAAGGCATCCAAAAATGTTTGGCATCTGTCCAATTCGAATATTCCAGTAGGAGAATACAAGTCCTGGTAAATAATTTGTTTATTTCTTTCGGATCAAAAACTAGTTCCCTTCCAGGCGACCTGGAAAATAGAATTTATAGATGCATATTTCTCACACTGTTTTAATTTCAATGCAAGAAGTTTGCTAGGCCTACTGCCATGGAAGTAGTATTTCTGTCTAACTTTGTGTATGAGGAATTCTGCTTTTCCTCGTAATATATCATTCAATTCATGTTTAGTTGCTGTTAAACTATTTTCTACTGACCGACTATAGCATTTTTTAAGTTGACCTTCCAGTATATCGTTGCTCTAATATTTTTACTCTCTGGGTTCTGACTTTATTTAAATGAGATGAAAAGGAGATACAAAAACTCCTTATAAATCCTTTTGTAGCCATCCAAACAAATATAGGATCAGAAACAGAGTCCCGGTTTATGGATAAAAAGTCAAGTAGTCCTGCTTTAAATTCAGTGAGAAATTTTTCGTTTTGCAAAAGACTCGTATTAAATCTCCACCTTGGTGATTTTGTAATTTTGATCCCCACATCAATTTCGACTTGAACAGGATTATGATCAGATATTGTCATTGGTAAAATAGAGCATGAATGTACAGCTGGGTTAAGAGAATGTGACAGGAAAACATGGTCAATTCTGGAAAAAGTTTTGTGACTAGAGGAGAAGAATGTGTAATCTCTGACATCTGGGTGGCGTGAACGCCATGTGTCTAAAAGATTGAGGTTGGTTAAAAATACATTTAGATCACTAGATGCCTGATGTTGTGCAGCAGACACTACATTAGAGGACCTATCTAATTTGACATCGAACACTGCATTCATGTCGCCTGCAACAATCAACTCGTATTCTGACACTGATAACAAAATGGCTGAGAGCCAGGGGAAAAATGTGGCATCATACACGGAGGGCGCATATATAGACGCAAAGGCGATTTTCTTCCCTTGGATTGAAGTACAAATTAAGGACAGACGACCCAGGCCCAAGTCACTTTGACATGTCATTGTTTTCTCAATGACCAAGTCTAGATTTCGTTTCACTATAATCATTGAACCCTTCGTTTTAGATACAGCACGAGAGGAAACCGCGACTTTGTATGTCTTATCTTGCATGCGCGAAACATCTTCTATCTTCAGGTGAGACTCAGTAATGCACGCAATGTCAACATTGTGCCGTCGCAAGAAGCCTAAACATTTCACACGCTTTGTTTTGGTATTAAGACCTTTAACGTTCCAACATAATGATAACTTAACCATTGTCATCCGATATTAATCTTGTGTCCGGAACAAGAACGTAGCTTGAGTCATTGATCCTGTATCTAAGGTTCTCCCCCCCGTACCCCGCCACCCCCCCATCCCTCCCACAACTGTCTAGCACAGACCCGTGTAAACCACATAACGCAGTCAAAATCCTCAGCTCACTTTCCCCATAAATAAAAGTAACATTAAGATAGGCCCCCTTACTAATAGTATTCATCGTCAAAAAAAAAAACAAGCTTATCAAAGTGCATACAAATGCGAAGGAGTAAGAAACAAAACAAAATAAAAAAAAAACCCTCAATGTAGTTTCTCGTTTAAAAGAGCTAATTTTACGTGAACTTGAATAGCCCTTTTAACTAGTAAACTGAACTGAAAGCTCCCACATAAAAGGGTGGATATGTCCTGCATTATGATATTCTTACGAATCCTTGTAGCAATGTCCAACTTTAGCCATCCTCGTTTAGTAAGTAACACAGTCCAAGTTCTCAAATCAGTCAGTGGCAGTCGGTGCATCTTCCTCCATGTTAAACGTTCCACATACTCGACGCACCCGACCGGTAGCGCGACAATGTGACGTCACAGAAGCGCCGTAACCATTTATACTCGCGCATGTGGTCACGACACTAGTTGCAATATTCTCCTGAACAGAGGTGTCGCTGTTGTGAAAAGATTAACGCTACTACGTTACACAGCAGAAGAAGCTGCATTAAGAAACACTAGTAGCAGAGAATGTAAACGGGCTCTGCTATTATTTAGCCTCTGTGATGGTAGCCTACTTCAGACTTTGGTTGCTACTATTCACAACTACCACCATCATTATCATCTAGTTTCCAAGGTGTGCGCACAGGTAGATAGATAGATGGATATAGATAGATACTTTAGTCATCCCGAGGGAAATTTTAATAATTGAAACAGTTTAGTTAGCTGGCTAGCTAGCTAGCAGCTGGCTGAGTTTGTGTAATTTCCTGAAGTGGAAAGAGATTTTGTTCAGGCCTTAATAGATATCCTTTGTTTGAAAATAAATCGTTTCTATAATTCCATGTGTTGCAACTCTCGCTGGTAACTTTGTTAACTTATCCAGCAAACTATTAAAAATTCACGACTGTAACAAAACACTGCAACTCTCGCTTGCCCTCGAACTAGTCCATCTTCCTGTTTCCGCTTTGTCGCGCTCGTCTGAAAAAAAAATGAGTGGTGCGCTATCTCGCGCTACCTGGCTAAAATCCTGGCGCGCCAGCAAGATCTATGTCATTTTGACGTCACGGTGTCGCGCTACCGGTCGGGTGCGTCGAGTATGTAGAAGCCCTTAGCGTTCATATCCCTTCCGTCCCCGCTCAGTGCAGGGAATGTTAGCATCCTTCTCGGGGAGTTGGTGTTAGCTCGGTTGGGTAGCTCACTGCTGAACTTCTCCGCTTATTGTGCTGTCGCGAACGACAGCTCCTGGCCTCGATAGGAAACTCGTAGGGTAGCAGGGTAAATCAGGAAAGTAGATAGCCCTTTCGCCCACAGGTCTTTCCGCACAGTTTTGAACGCTGCCCTCTTATCGCTGGTGTACTTTCTGTAGTCGGTGAAGAACAGTAGCTCCCTGCCCTCATCCATGATAGGAGCGTTGCCTCTCCTAGCTTGCCTGGCACCCTGTAGAATGGCTTGACGATCCTGGTAGTTTAGGACTTTGAATATGAGGGTACGACTTTTGTTCCAAGAGAGGGAATCCATTTAGGCAGCATTTCCTGCAGGAATCTGATGGCATCTCCTCCTTCTCTGTTAGCTGCTAAATTCACTAGCCTCAAATTGTTCCGTCTACCACGATCATCCAATTCTGCTAGCTTTTCTTGAAGCTGTTCCACATCCGTTTTGATGGTAACAAAATCTCGTTTCAGCCCCCTAGTTTCTGATTGAATGCGGTCCACCTTCTCACCAAGGCCTTTCATCGCTGCCATATGTTCCACCAAGTCCTTTTGTAATGCATTGACCGAGTCTTTCACACTGCCAAGTTCGGTATGAAGAACCCTCTCCACCATAGCTTCCATTCTGGCTTGTTGTTGCTCAAGTGCTAGCAGGATCGTGTCATTGCCACTGGCATCCGTGGCTGGCTTCAGAAGTTTCCCACTGGGAGAAGCATTTGATGAGATGAAAACTTAATGTTGTTTTCGACATATTTTAGACTGTTACTCCTCCGCCGTCGATTACTGTCAAATTGAAAAACAAAGGAGCCCGTAAATTTGACTAAATTTGGGGATTTGTGAAGAGCTCAGAATTTTCTGACCATCGCGCCTGTCGGTCCCACGTGACCTCCAAAGCTACAGTTTATCTGTGGAAATACAAGAATGAAAATTAGCCATGAAAAAAAAAAAACACTGAACAGCAAAAGACAAAAATGGCACAGGGAGTGAAATGTATGTGTTTAATTGTGCTGTGCTTAAACTGTGCTTGAAACCTGCCAGTGGCGATTCTAGACATTTTTAACAAGGGTGGCCCTAGTGGGGCACTGATTAATTCAAGGGTGGCATGAGGCAAAACATCCAGATAAATAGAAACAGGCTCAATGTTAAATTAGCACAAATACATTAGGAAAACCATGCACCAAACACCATACCTGTACTTATCAATTGAAGGACAAAGACCACTGTAAAATGTCTTTGTATTTGAATACAATGCAAATGCAAATAAACAAACATATTAAATCTATGTTGTCTATCAATGGGTTATGCTGAGCTAAAACAAATTCCATCATGGGGACATTAAAATATATTTTATTATATTATATGGCTATCTATGGCCGTCTATTTTTGTAGCTGTTAAAACAATTTGACCTGCTTTTTTTGTCTGAGCTGGCAAAGAGCTATAACAAAGTAATCCAAAATCAACAAACACCTCCCAAGTAAATGCTTAAAATACTTTTGTATGAAACAGGAATGAAACACCAATTAAAGACTAACCATAATCTAATCATAACGTTACATTCATAATGCTACAGACCCTAAGGCTCAATCCCATTTGTTATTCTTCTCCTTCCCCTAGCCTACCCCTTGTCCCTCGAAACAGAGTGGCAATACATAGCCGGGTGAGAATATTCCCCTTGGATATAGGAAATCATGCACTAGCCTATAGGGGACAACTGGGACGATCAAAACACGTTTTAATTACACGTAATTTACAAAGAGACCACACCGAAAGTTAATATTTTGTCACTAGCAATAACTTACATCTGTCTTTTGTCCAATACAGCTGCACTTTCAGCTCTGAACAAAACCGTTCAGGAATTCTTTAAGCAAAAGTGGAACATGCACAATGTTTCATTTATCCCTCCTGGCCGGGACGAATAAAACAGGCATGGGGGACGAAATAAACATACAGTTTAGCCTTAGCTACGTAAACTTCCCAAAATTTAAATATTTCACAACAAACCCTTGACTGGTTGAATGGTCACCAGAATTCATATCGCTACCTGTAGCCTAGCCTAGATGCGACGAGTGGTTATGAGTGAGCTTGATGAACCATAAATGAAAAGTTGTCTTAACATTACAGTACATTAGGACCAGGCTTGGAATTTCATAATTTTAGGGGAAAAGCCACTTGGCCTTCAGTTGGGCATGTTTGGCAGGGGGCACAAAGGCCACACGTCAGGGCACCAAGGCCAAAGTTAACTATACAGTAGACATAAAAATGATCAAAGTTGTATTTAGTCTATTCACAGCAGTAGACCTGCATCACTGTATGAAACATGACAAAAACATGAAACATGACATATTACATAGAACTGTAAATCATCTGATTTTACAGATATCTAGGCTGTATTTAACATTTATGTTTATTTGGCCTGCTATGAAATTTAAAGCCCAAAGTTGGAGACATGCATGTATAAATTTTCTGCAAATTCAAAACCGGATTACTCTGGAATGGCTATCTGTACAGGGGGATGCTTTACACCTTTGTGTTTGGTAAGGTCTGTTTATTCTGATATGTTTGTGTATTGTTTGTATATGGGAAGAGTTCGCAAGGCATTCCACCGAGATGAATGGGTAGGGAGATGGGCGCAGAACTGTATAATAATATGATTAAATTAAAGTTACTTTTCTCGCGAACCGTTTATCACAGCAACTAGTGGCTAACATTGATAAAAAGCTAAGAAAAAGCTCTTTCATGTGATGTGATACATCTACTGTAATGTCTGTGTGATGAGTAGGCTACTTCGCGAGTACTTCGCAACAGAGAAGAATGGGTGAATTTGGACGCTCTTTCTTGCTGTACGCTGTCACTTTCTCCACTGCGTAAAAGACTAAATTAATTTGCACTGTGAATGCTAAGATTATTTTGACAGGCCATAGGTTAAATGAAAATCGCTATTAGTCGGATGCAAAGCAGAATATTGAAAGAAGGGAGCACCAAGGCCACAGTGGCCTGTGAACCTCCGATTTTCAAACCTTGATTAGGACAGCATTATCATTAAACGCTTTTACAAAAGTAGGCCCACAGTTAACACTTAATGACCTAGCAAGTGTTGGCTGGGCAGGCTAGGTACAATAAGCAGGTAGGAAAATTAGTCTAGGATGACGTGATTCTACAAACGCAACTTGTGTGTGTGATTAGATAAATAGGCACTGGCGGATGCGATAGGTAAATAGATATCTTTGCGTGTTAGCACAAGCAGTAGCCTGTAGGCCTAAACTCACATGCTAAAAACAATAAGTCATGTACAATGGCAAGCGTGTTTGTCACTTTCCGAAGTCTGTCTGACACTTCAAACTAGCGCTGCAAATGCGTCAAGAAAGGTCCCGCCTTAGACCGTCATAATGGCCAATCGTAGACTAGGATTTCGGGGTGGCACCTGGGGTGGCCAATCGAATTTCAAGGATGGCCTGTGCCACCCAAAGCCACCCCTCTGGCTCCGCCCCTGAAACCTGCACAAGATTTGTAAGAAAGAGAGGGAGAAGCAGTGAGAAAGTGTGTGGGAGAGAATGGACGTAACATCAAGTAGAAAATGAAAAGGGACAAAAAGGCTTCCTCCTGATCCCTTGTGGTGTAGCGCCACAGTTGCGGCCTTTCCTTGTGTGTGTGTGTGTGTGTGTGGATAATTCTCAGGGCTGCGGTCTGCTCGCCCAGGGCATGCATATTCCATCCAGCACATCCGCCAGAGTATCCCTGCCAGAGGGGTTGAAGGGCCGTGTTAATGGCCGCCCTTGGTCTTCTCTTTCCGTCTCCCGACAAGGTCATGGAGAGGGAGCTTATGACATAGATCTGCGTTTCATCGCCTCCCAGGGCCAGATCTCTCCAGCGCCATTACTCATCCCACTTTAGTCAAACACATTCACCTTTATCACTGAGGCCCCAGCCCACACTAGTGGAGATGGGGTGCAACTGTATGGGGCTGGTGAATAAACATTTATGTTGCTAGGATTCACATCTAGAATTCACAATCCCTATGGTCCAACATAGAAAACTCCTGGCTTCTTATACTACTATACAGAAACTGGATTGAAATTGCGGTTTTGATCTTTATCAAATTCATGCTATTGTATAGTTCAGTTATTACAGTCTCAAACAGAGATTACAATCACTGAAACTTTCAAATCTATCATGTGTGTATAGAAGTGTGTGGGTAGGCTACAAATGGAGGTATTGCTTATCTGTATGTCTTCACATTAACCCTTGTTAACACACTGATACTGTGATTGTCTTACTCCAGCTCACTAGTGGTATCCACCAGCAAGCCATAAAACAATGCATCAAATATCCCAGACTGCCCCAGTCTACCTTCAAAGGCCCTCATCATCACCCCCATCCCGTATCTCTGATCCCCTCCGTCCACCCACCTGGCCCCTGTCATCCCAGCCGCTCCCTCTGCGCCTCCTTGTCTGGTGGAAATGCTTCAGCACCTCCCTCTCTGCTCTACAGTACACTCTCTCTCTCAGCCAACAAACAAAAACCTCGGACTCACCACAGCACACCGATCTCCACACAGGCACTGGCCTCGACAGTTCCGCTTGAAAGCCCAGCTGAAGTCACTGCGAAGGTCTCCATGCTGATGCCCGTTTTTTTTATTTTTTAATCCCCTTTCCTCCGACCCCGCATGCCCCTCACTGGCCACCTTGGCATCTTTCTCTCAATCAAGTGCCCTCTGTGCCATTCCCCTGCCAGCATCTGCTGCTTGTTTACTCTGGCTTTAATGCATTCTGTTTTATGTGGATATATATGCATTATATGTATCATTCATTTCATACTCATACACACAGTGGTGTAGTATGCGTGATACGCAGGTCTACGCAGTATGCCAACTTCAAAAGCATCACCATTTCAGTATACCCACTTAAAATAGGCAAGGATAGGTATTAACATTTGGTGTTGATCACAGTATACCCACTACAGCTAACTAGACTACATCACAGTATACCCACTACAGCTAACTAGACTACACTACTGATACACGGTACAGTATATGTTTTTTTTTTATTTATGTTTTGTTTATGTATCAGTTTTTGTAGCACTACATTAAGCAAAATAAATATGTTATTGTTTTAGTTTTTTGACATAAGGATTTCATTATTCGTATTACCAAGACCAAGTAGAGGTGGATTACTGTGAGAAAACTCGTCATGGTTCATTTCCATAGATGATAAAAGAAAGTAGCTGGATTTAATGTAACATTGTCTCTCACAGACAACACTGTTTCTCAAGCATCTCCTTCCCCTGACCACGAACCCTCTTTGTCACTGTCGCAAGGTGTAATGTAGTGTAAAATAGAGCTGGCTTCACTAAGCTCCTCTCATTGGAGTTTTTTTTTTATAGTCTGGGATTTGCACTATTTTCCCACAACCATATGTTCATCCTGGGCCACTGAGAGGGCTTACCCGGGTGAAAAGAAGTGCTTCTTTTTTAAAGTAGAATTTCTATGAAATAACACTTGAAGTAACTTGCTGACATGAAAATCCCTTAGTTGTCAAAAATAAATCTCTGTTATATCATAACATAACAAAATGTAAAAATGATAATGTTAATTGTAGCTGGTCACCAGCTTGCTACATTTAAAGTATGCATGCATGCATTATTAATGGACATTTCCAAAACTATAGTTATATAATAGTAAATAACTATATACTACAGCAAAACAACTCTACTTGCATCCTTATCAAATTGCCTCTGATGAATAAGAGAAAGGCACATAAGCTTTGCAGCGTTCAAGGTATGTATTTGAATCACATTGAGTGCTTGAAAACTAGATGTACCGCATAGCGGTACACAATATGACCGCCGCTTAGTCCTGTACATCCGTTCCGCGAAAATAAATCACACTTCAATTTGTCTCCATATTTTACTCCATCCCCCACTCTTGAAACTTTTGTGTATGCTTGTTTGGCATGCCTGAGTGTGTGTGTGCGGCTGCACAGAAAGTAGCCTACTGGTGCTGAAAAGGTGAATAGATTGTAGAATAGCCAAAGAAGATGTAGCATTGTTATAAAACCTTTAAAATCTCTATAAACAATCACAAGTAGGGCAGTTCATCACAGTTCATCCATTGCAACTGGATTGATGAAAGGTCACTTACACCTGTAGGCTACATTGTATTTGGGAAAAGCAAAAGGTATCAGCATAATGTTATTTATTTATTTATTTATTTATTTATTTATTTATTTATTTTTATGTATTTATAAACAAAAACATCTCTGTCAGTTCCATGCCGTTTTCAACAGCTATCAAAAACAAAGGTAATTTTTGGATGGATGGATTTTTTGTGAATGTTTCTTCTTCTACATAAGATTTTAGTCATCTTTAGTTCATGTAATACTTTATTGTCAATGCACAAATTAAGTAACAGTAGTCTGAAACGTTATTGTTAATGCACAAATTAAGTAACAGTAGCCTAGTCTGAAACGAAATGCTGTTTTACATCTAACCAGTGGTGCAAATAACTGACATGTCCAAATGGGCCTTGATGAAATGCGTCGCAAGACTGTTCATACACATTTTAACGGGCCAAAGTTGAAAAGCTTTTGTCCGTTATTGTTCGTGCAAATATAGGCTGATTCATGTTCCCTTGCATTGTTTAACTGAGGTCCATGGCTAGTCTGGCTTTCATCAGACCAAGCTCAATCTTTTAAGAAATCAAAAAATAAATAGCGGGCAGATCAGGCTGGGTTCACCCAGCCTAGTCCATAGGCACCCGCTATTGTTTAATTTTCCGACTGAGATATACACGCTCTGGCTATTCTAAATGCAAAAATGCATCAGGGAGTTATGACAAAACGGTAACTAACAAACTAGATCCTAATAGAAAGCTGTTAGCTTCCCTAAGCTACAGGTAGGATTATAAGGTAGGCCTATTTACAACATAAATTGTCAATAGGCTATGCTGGCGACACAAATAAAATCTCCTTTGGAAACCAATGGCTTACGCCTTACAGTATCAAGCGGACTTAAACTGTCATATCGTGGCGAAAAGTTGTAATAACATTCACGCAGCTCCATGAGTCAAGGAAAGCGCGAATGAAGTAGCCACTTCTAAATGGGACCCACTACACAGTAGCTTAAGGTGTTTTGCTAAAGCAGCCATAATGAAATGAAGGTGTCATTGTTTGGATACTTCACACACACGTGCTTTTTAATTTCACAGACTACAACTACCAAGCTGTAATCAAAGCACATCGATTCCCCTCTCACACCCTGCACGCACTTAAAACAAAATAAACAGGCGTCTCAGTCTCACGCATGTATAGGCAAAACTGTATCAGACTGGTGTAACGTTGGTAAATCTTCCATTGCACAGAATGATTTTGTAGCACGTGCAATAAATGACAGTCGAAAGATACAAACAGTGCTGCTATACATTTGCTTGGTATAACCGCATTTATAGTTTTCTACAAATGCAATCAATCAAATGCCTCCATCACTCAACCAACGCTAACGGTAACATTACCTAGGTCCTTATTGATATTACAAGAGTAACGTACCTGCAGTAAAAACCAAGCATGTCCGATAAACATCCTCAGATTTATTTCGGCTTCAAGAAGAAATGGGAATTACACTTCATGTGAACATCGTCCTATCCTTATTAGATGTTCGCTGCGGTAAATTACAGTCCTTGTAGGAAGCGTCCATTGTTTTTTCCAACCCACTTTTAACTTCCAACAAAATTACGTCTCACTTCAACGATGTGCCATCTAGTGGACAAATGACTACTTCTCGCCAATACTGAAAATGCAGCCATGATGATGATGATGAATATTTATTTTGGCTTTCTTTTAATCCTACTGAATTTGTAATTATGTATTATGTAATTATGTATTTTGTATTTTGCCGTTCTAATACCGATAGTATGTGGGTGCCTGTGTGTGTGCATGTGTATATGTGTGCACCGCCATTTACAGGCCAATGAGTGTACAGTCACTAAATGTACACATAAACTAATTTTTTTAGACCCCCCCCATGGATGAAATTCTACGAAACTTGGCATACCCCCAGAGAATGCCAGGTCAATCATACACATAAAATTGGGTGCAGTTCTGAACATCTTAACTGAAGATAGGGGCGATTAAAGCAGAATAATATTGCATTTTCATTTTTTACCGGGGGGTGGGGGTGCAAATCATAAATGAGTGATTATGAGCCAGGTTTATGTGGGCCCTTGAGACCAACATACCATAAAAGATTCTTCATCCTCAGTGCCACGGTTCAGGTAGTTATTTAGGAAAAACTGCTTTTTTTTGCGGTTCAGGGGGCCCAGCCCGGGGGGGGTTGGGGGTGTGGTGGTGGTCGTAATGAAATTTTTCCGTAAAAGTCTAGTGGGGCTACATACACACCAAATTTCATGTAACCCGGTGGTTCGGTGTCCCGGGTATCAATGACCAAAAATTCAGGGAGTAGATGACGGGAAAAATTCTTGAATTGTGTGCATGTGTGCGTGTACAAATTTATGTTTATGTGTGTGGGTGTGTGTGTGTGTGTGTGTATGTGCGTGCTTGTGTGTTTGCCTGCGTATGTGTGTTTGTGCATGTGCATGCATACATACATATGTCTACTGTGTGAGTATGTGTCATACGTATGATTACTGTAAATGTATGTGTGTGCGTGTGTATCTGTTTATGCACATGTGTGCACATGGAATGGGTTAACATGACCCCTGGAGGCAAACATCTGGGGGTCCAGTCCAGCGGGGGTGGGGGGTGCGGCTACAGATCAAAACGAAGAATGACGGTTCCATGCTATCCATGTGGGGGTACATGCCCACCAAGTTTTGTGTACCCCGGTCTTTCAGTGTCCCGGGAATCCTTGTTGGTGTACGTCACTAAATGTACACATAAATTATTTTATTGTAAGGCCCCCCCATGAACGAAAGTACACAAAACTTGGCATGCATTCGGAGGGTGTCATAATGATCCTACACTTTTAATTTCGTGCAGTTTTGACCTTGTCAGCCAGAAATATTGTGATGAAAACACCTAATTTTTTGCTTTTTAATTTTTAACTAGGTGGCGCTATACATGAAATAAGTGGTAATGGGATGGGTTGACATGCCCCCTTAAGACCAACATACATAAAAAAGGTGGACCTCCTAGGCCCTACGGTTCTCGAGATATTCACAGAAAACTGTCTCCGGCCACCTACAGGCCAGTTGGTGTATAGTAACATAAATTAATTTATTGTGTGGCCCCCCATGAACGGAACAAAACTTGGCGTGCATACACAGGGTGTAATAATGATCCTACACTTCCAATTTCGTGCAGTTTTGACTATGTTAGGTCACAGATACCTTCAATTACAACACCTCATTTTTACTTTTTTGTGTTTAACTAGGTGGCGCTATACATGAAATGAGTGGTTATGGAATGGGTTGACATGGCCCCTTGAGATCAACATACAAAAATAAAATGGTCCTCCCAAACCCTACGGTTTTCGAGATATTCACAGAAAACTGTGTCTGCCCTACCCTCCTTTCGGGGGGTCCAGTCCAGCGGGGGGGCTACAGATCAAAACGAAAAACGATGGTTCCATGCTATCCATGTGGGGTTACATGCCCACCAAGTTTCGTGTACCCCGGTCTTTCAGTGTCCCGGGAATCATTGACGGAAATTTGGGCATGCGAAAAAGAAAAAAAAAAAGAAAAAAAAGAAAAAATCTGACTAAACCTATAGGACCGCCGCTTCGCTGCGCGGCGGTCATAATAATAGATGAAATAGTTTTTTTGCAACTGAGCCAAGTCATTAAACATGTAGAGCACTAATTTGAATCTGCAGCGTGGCTGCCGTGCTTTGAGGAAACCATGTAAAGAGAACGAGTGGTGATACAATTTGATGGTAATTTGGATGTGTAAGACTGTCATATATAGTTCCAAAATTGTATACATGTCATTTTACATTTGTATCTGGTTTGACTGTCATATTTGATATATTAACTTGGAAGTCTCAGATAAAATGTATAATGTGTAAAAATCAGTGTATTTTTGATATGGGTAACAAGGGTCTGATAGCCTGACGAGCCAGACCCACATTAAAATGTAGGGTCTGGGCACTCACCGTTCGCAGTGCTCAGTCCGAGGGGCGGGATAATCGGTTGTCTTTCAAATTCCCTCTGCACACAATAGGACAGCGCTATGAGTCCCATGCGTTTTCCCACCAGCGGAGCTAGTTGGCTAGTTCAAACTTTTGCCAACTTAAAAAAAGCTTAACTCGTGTCACACTGTTGGCCAACAGCAACATCCATCTTCTTTGTTTTCAAGTAGCAGGGAATTCAAGCCAAACCGTTGCTGCCATCAATCATTATGTTAAGCCCGCCTAACGACTCTATACACAATTTGATTGGCCTGATAGAAGTTTAATTTTTCGAGCTCACAAGCCAACGGAGACTTGCTAAACTGGCCCTGGAAGCAAATGTAATTTGCTGCCGCTAGGGTGCGTCTAGATTTCTAGACTAAGGGTCTGAGGCACCTTGGTATGGCAATTAATTCAATCACTTTAGAAATTATATGACTGACTGTTATAGAAAGCTGATAGATTGGTTTGATCTTTCTGTGGTGCAGTGCCTAGTAACAGTGAGGCCCAAACTCATAACTCATTGTACAGCCTTTCATATCTTTGAGAGGACAAACCAGTTCTATTTCAAATGACCTTGACACTGTCAAGATACAAACTAATTGGTGCTATATCCTCAGAACTGGAAAATAGCCAAGACTTTTCTCATTCTAGAAATAAGGAAAAATGAGTTTATCTTTGGGCATGGTAGTGATTTATTATTTTTAGAATTATCTTGTCAAATATGGTTTCTTTCCTTTGGGAAAGAGGACATTTTTTCCAAGTTCAGGTGAGCATATCACAACCTAAAGTGGTCCCACTTGATAAAATAGCAGTAACTTAGAACAACCAGGAAATTCCCAATTTTGTACATATTGGCTGGCTTAGATTTCTCCCATATCAGTAAAACAGGCATGAAAAAACACCTAAGAAATAGTGGAAGGGAAAGTAAAAGATAGAAAAGATCACCTGCAGGCCAAATAAAAGGCAGTCAGGAGGAGGACACTATTGCAGAGAACAAAGCAGAGATCAGCAATGTTAAATTGATAGTTGCCATTGGTCACCTTGGGCATCACATTGAAAAGTGTAATGCAATGCTCAGACTCTCAGACCATTGGATTAATTCAAGGTGCATATTGTTGCCAAGTGTTGCTAAGTACTCATTTCTGTACAACGGAAATAAACACCCTACCCCTGTAAACAACTGTACTGTTTTTATTGGTTGGTATGGCTGAAGTGTTCCTAGGATACATAGAAATTACATTGATTAGCCAAGCGTTACATTCTGAAAGCAGAACCAAGTTCAAGGCTCAGCTCTTTTGTTGCTAGCGTAATGCTGGTGGGGCCAACTGTTCCGCTGAAGAACCAAAGTGAACAATAGAAAATGGGCCACTTGCCACTGGTCAGTGTGATCCCTGCCCTAGTGTTAAATGAGTGCAGAGACCTCTAGAGTGGTCATTGTAAGGTGCTACCTTCCTCCACTACACATGCCTGCATCATGTCTTTATGTATTGTGTAACTTGGGAAAAGTGTTTTCAGGGAACATCTGTGGATGAGATGAATCATGATAATACGTTTTTGGAGTTTGT
Source organism: Alosa sapidissima (assembly GCF_018492685.1). Lineage (NCBI taxonomy): Eukaryota > Metazoa > Chordata > Actinopteri > Clupeiformes > Clupeidae > Alosa > Alosa sapidissima. The sequence continues at coordinate 18,361,398 of NC_055972.1, read as the reverse complement.
CATTACAGTTATGTGTTTTTCTTTTACATATTGCTTTATAAAAATACTTCACTGATACTTTTATAAGTTCATCGCTAGAGATAATGAGGAATTAAGTTGAATTAGCTGTACTTCTAAATAATGCATGTACATGTAATTGGACAGAAGACTAATTTGTTATTTTAAATGTAACTTTTCGATGGGGGATGGATCCTGAAATATGATCAAATTTGATAGTAAGGCTAAAACTGCTTTGTTATAACATGAAGAATTCACTGTTGTATGACACATTTTCCTCACCACATCCATCTCACACAATGCTAAAGTGTATCTGTTATCTGCATTGTTTTGAGGTGATCCCGTTGTGTGGTGATTGTGGTTTAGGCATTCTCTTCTCTGGTCTCTATGCAGGCCAGCCTTGCATTTGTTTCTTTCTCATAGCAGAATTTAGTGGTCTAATCATTTAACACCACCCAAATGAGCTTATTTTTTGTTGGTGGATGTAATTCACCAGCCAAGAGGAGGACAAAAACACACTTATACACACACATACACACAGGGTGAAAGTGAGAGAAAATACAAGAGTCTACATACACTTTGGATAAACAAACTTATTTTGAATGAGTCCCCTTGTGGAACAGGGCTTGGATTCTTTTGGCAGAAAGCTTCAGTAGTCCTCAAACACACACACGCATAAACACACACATAAAGACACACGCACACAAATACACACACAGTAGACATGCAGGCATACTCGTGCACACACGCACATGCACACACAGAGGCATGCACGCACAGACTTACACGCACGCACACACGCACAGGCACACACACAAGCACACGCACACAAACACGTACATGCACGCATGCACAAACACACCCACACACACATATATACTGTATATATATATATAGTATATATACACTTTTTTGATCCTGTGAGGGAAATATATACACACACACTTACAGAATATGACACACAAAAAAGGCATTGTTATTAACATGACCAGTCAAAAAACACACCAAACACACACTTTCTCTCTCCTGCTCTCTCTCACTCTGTCTTACACACAGACACACACACACAATAACACTGGCCTGCCTGTACATTGCAAACAAAGCAATGATCTGCACACACACACATGCATGCACACAAGCACAGACACACACACACACACACTACAGTAAAACCATAAAATATTTTGAAGTTATACATTACTAAAATATGCATTGATATAAATTATATTTAAGACGTTTCTGTCTATGCCAGTATTCTCACAGGAAATGTCACTTTTTGTACACAACACAGTGTGTCAAAATACAGACTGGATTTTTTTTATTTTGTATCTTCTAACATCACAGGCAAAATAAGCAGCCCCTTTGGATGCATGACCTTTTGAGAGCCATCTTGAATTGTAAATGTTTCTGTCTTAATGTTCATGACGTTGTGACAGACAGTATCTGACCAAATGCAGTTTTAGATACCGTCAATATTATTTGTGAAACCTGAAATCTTGTTCTTGGCCTACTTCCCTCTGGTTGCAGATAGAAAACTGTTGCAGTTGACATTTTCACTCATCTGCTTTCTTCATGATCTATGATCAAATAATGTTTGGTCCATGAATTAGATGGATGCTGAAATACAAAACTCATATCTTGCAGATTGATATCCACTTGTTGAAAGGCCATTTTACCTGTGAGTAACAAAGGTCAGCCACATCCAGGTTAGCTAAGCAACAGAACTGATGTGTAACAGCATTGATATGCAACCTTATGATTTTCAGACGCAATGCTCTGGAGACATGAAGAAGCCAGCATCTCCTGCATTATCTCATCCAGCAGAAACCTCCATCCATAGGAGCTGCACAGGGGTTGGTGCACCCTGGGATGTGAACCTGTGACCTCTGTATTATGAGCACCATCCTCAGACAGCCACAGAGAAGAGGCCACAGAGAAAAGCATTCCCCCCCCCGCCTTGGAGACCATCGTCAATTGCTCCCTTTGTGACTGAAAAATAGAGAGGTCACACAGTCTCTCCCAACAAAAGCATGTTGCATTCAGGCTCAGGGCAAAGCAGCAGCCCAGTGGCCAAAGGAAGATTTCTTCCTGGGGACCACTGACCATTCAGAGTATTCAATCTCTCCGATGGCAGTAATTCAAACCAACTGCTGCCAGCCAGTGCAAATAAACAATTAACCTTGTCAGTAGATCTGAGGCTGGGGACTCTATGTGTTCTTGTGGGAGCTTCAGTGGAAGACTCTCCCACTCATCCCCACTCTCTGATTCTTCATAACAGCACCGGGTTCTCAACCACCCCGTTATGTTTGTGCACTGCGGTAAGTTTCTTGCTTCTATAATCATTGTCAATGTTATTTTTATGCTGTTGTTTTTTGTTCAACTAAGATACTTGATTTTATCACAGCATTAAACTTAATTGGTCTGGTGAGGGCCTGTGGTGAAGACACAACTCTAGAAGCTCCTCATCAAGGTCAATTCAACTCCCACAGACCATAAAAGTAAATCTATATCTTATCTTTTTCATAAGTTGCTTACCAACCAGCTGAGTAAATGGAAATGAACTGCCAGGATAGTGTCTATAAATGTACTAGATAATTTACTGGATAATTACTTAATTTACTTTGTCTGTAAATTTTGCTAGAAATATAACCACACAGTACATCTTCAAGTGAAGATGCTGAACAAGTGAAGACGCTGATGCCTAGTGTATGCATCGTGAGGTGAAATATGATTGCCCTGCTATGATATCATATATTGAGATCATATTCATAAATTTGATCTGAGCATGCTTGGTCCCATTAGATTTGACAAGTAGAGGATTTCAACCTTGACCTCTACAAACATTCCAGAATGTTACCACCTAGGGTGATACCATTGAATGTGGCCTCACATTTGTCTTCTACTGTCTGATGGATTGAATCTTACTACAATATGGACACTGAGAACCAAAGCAAACCTAAGCTGGGGTTGGATTAATTACATAACCATACTTACCTATCTGTCATTGTATAAAGCCTGCTCCATGCCAAAAAAGCGGTTGTGATTGGCTCCTGGGTTTGCTGTGAATTGAAATATTGCCAGACAGATCTATAGAGCAAATTCAAAAGCGATCGCAGATTTGTCTGGGTAAACCCAGGCTAGTTAGGTATGATTTTTTGCATACGTTAGGCCTGTACGGCTGAAAAGTAGATTTTTAAAAGCTATTTTAGTCTACTTCTATAAAGTCCCAGCAACTGAAAAAAAGTCAATATCTCGCATCAGTGTTAAATAATATATTTGATATAACCAATCCCCCATTTTTAGGGTTACATTTGAGCATGTTTAATTGTGTGCTTTGGGAAGGGTAAAAAACAGCCCAGATGAAGGGTATAGCGAGTCCAAATGTGCCGGATGGTCAGGGAAACCCCTGTGGGCCGAATGGTTGATGTGATGCAGTGAAACCCTGTGATTGGCTATGCCTGGGTTTAGGGAGTTCAAATAACGTTCACATGAGGTTTTTTTTTTTTTTTTTTTTTGTCACAGACTTTGGGATTGTAACCTCAATGACAGCAACTGTCACTGTTGACTTCAAAATGCAAAGAACTCTACATTAAGTTCCAACATCATCAGTTGGAACATCGCCACCACATGCCAGTTTTCCACATGTGATATTTCTCCATTTATTACTGCAATGTAGTTGTAAATGAATGATTATTTTGATATATACCACAGCCAATTATCAAGAGAGAATACTGACATTTCCATACAAGTCCAATGCATGCACAAAACATCCTCAAAAATAAAACATCCACCCTCATTAGCCCCGCAAGCCATTGAAGCTTAGACATTTTAATGCAGGAGCTTGTCACTTGAGCCCATAGGTCTCTGCATCATGTGCTGTTGAATTTGGCTAAAGTGTGCTAGTGTCAATCACAGTGGACTGAGCTCCACTAGTGCTTGGCTGATCTGCAATTCATGACCTGCAATTCATCCTCTCACCCCTCAATTTTCCACCCTCAGTGAATTACTGTAATAAACGTCTATAAAAGCTTTACATAATAATTTTACACTGTGCACAGTAAGTTGCTACATTATCCCTGTGTGTGTGTGTGTGTGTGTGTGTGGTGTGTGTGTGTCTTTGTGTGTTACATGTGTGTGGGTGTTTCCAAGGAAGTGTATATGCTCTCATTAATCTTGAAACTTAAAGTGGCACTCAGGGGGAGATTTGCATTTAAGTGTTTGCCCATGCAAACATTCCCACATGGGAGTCTTGTTTAATGGTGGGCGTGTTATTGAACAGAATAACCTTGGTGGCGGCACACGGTTATTTATGGAGCCTCTCAGCTCAGAGAATGGTCTGTCTTAGACACACTCCACTGGCTCCTTCCCCTGCGACCAGGCATCCATTTTGTCCTAATAATGCACATGTACACTCATGCATGTCTCTCCTGTGCGACTGGCTCAGTCGTGGGCTGTCAGATGATTCCCAAGCTGTTACCAGTGGTGATGGAAATCTGGAAGCATGGTGTGTGTGTGTGTGTGTGTGTGTGTGTGTGTGTGTGTGTGTGTGTGTGTGTGTGTGTGTGTGTGTGTGTGGTGTATGTGTTTGTGTTTGTGTGACAATTCCCTTCCCTACAAACAAGCTGGTGAGAGCCTTTAAGATCTGTGAAAGACAGCCTTAAGTGATAGCTGCAATGGCCAAGGGCATCACAAACAGAATAGGGTTTGGAAACTGTGAAAGTTCACTGTCACAACCAGTCCTCTGTGTGTTATTTTATTACTGAGAAATAACTAATAATGACAACAACGTTGCTGATTTATGGCAAACCTGCTGAAGGAAATTTACCCATTTTAGTCTTTTTTAGCATCTCCAAATGTATTTGCTTGCCTGTTACTGTTATATGATTTGAGAGGTATCATAGCACAAGATCAATGTGATTGGCACAGTTGTGGTTTGTTAAGAAGTGTAGTTTCAGTAGACTAACCAGATCAAATGACTGCTGAGTAAGCAATAGCATAGGACTCAGTGCTTGAAGTAGAGAAAAAATGGTCTACCGGCCCACTTCGAGCACATTAGGACTGTGGTGTTTCCGTTCAAACTTTGACATGAGGTCACATGGACACTTGGGCTATTGTCTAAGTTGTAGAGAGGACAAACACATGGGTAACACTTTATTTTAGAGAACACATGTTAGCTACTAATACATAATCAATATGTATACCAAGAATAATTCACCTATTGAGTAAGAATAAGGCCATTATTGAATAAAGACCAAATACATATGTAACTAGATGTACCACATAGCGGTACAAAATATGACCGCCGCTCAGTCCTGTACATCCATTCCGCGAAAATAAATCATATAAATGAATTTGTCTCCATCTTCTACTCCATCCCCCACTCTTGAAACTTTTGTGTATGCTTGTTTGGAATGTGTGTTTGCGGGCCACACACAAAGTAGCCTACTGGTGCTGCAAAGGTGAATAGATTTGTAGCACTTGCCAAAAAAATTGTAGCATTGTTATAAAACCATTAAAATATCTAAACAATCACAAGTAGGGCAGTTCATCACAGTCCATCCATTGCAACTGGACTGATGAAAGGTACACCTGTAGGCTACATTGTATTTGGGAAAAGCAGAAGGTAGCAGCATAATGTATTTATTTATTTATTATTAAACAAAACAATCCCTGTCAGTTCCATGCAGTTTTCAACAGCTATCAAGAAGAGAGGTCATGTCATGGATTTTTGTGAATGTTTCTTCTTCTACATATGCATAAGTTTAGTCATCTAGTTCATATGATATTCAGCTTTATTGTCAATGCACAAATTAAATACCAGTAGTCTAAAACAAAATGCCGTTTTACCCAGTGGTGCAAATAACTGACATGTCCAAAAGGGCCTTCATGAAATGCGTTGCTAGACTGTTCATACACATTTTGACGGGCCAAGTTGAAGAGCTACTGTCCGTTATTGTTTGTGCAAATAATATGCCGATTCATGTTCCCTTGCATTTTGCAACTATGAGGTCCATGGTTAGTCTGGCTTTCGCCAGACCAAGCTCAATCTTTTAAGAAATCGAAAAGGAATCGCCGGCAGATCAGGCTGAGTTCACCCAGCCTAGCAGCCTAGCACCCAGCTTTAATTTTGCAATTGAGATATCCACGCACCAACATACCATAAAAATTTCTTCATCCTCGGTGCCACGGTTCAGGTAGTTATTTAGGAAAAACTGCATTTTTTGGGTTTCGGGGGGCCCAGCGCGGTGGGGTAGTGGCCCCCGGGGACCAAACAAAATTTTTCCGTAAAAGTGGGGCTACATACCCACCAAATTTCATGTTCCCCGGTGGTTCGGTGTCCTGGGTATCGTTGACCAAAAATTCAGGAAGTAGATGACGGGAAAAAAAAAAAAAAAAAACTTTGACAATCCCTATATGACCACTTCGCTAGCGGCGGTCATAATAATGCTTAATACAGACCGAATTGAGCACTAATACATACACATATTAGTTATGCGTTATTGACTTACATGTGTTAAAATAAAGTGTTACATGAATGTGCTGACACCTGTCAAATACAAGTTCTCTTTTTCAATAAGTCTCATATAAGTACAGCAGATAGAAGTTCAGGTACTGAACTTTGTTGCAAATGTAACAGCTATGAGTCCAATTTGATCATTAGGCTACCTCACCGGCATTCATTAAAGTATGTCATCTCCATGAGCTGTTACTTTGCCAACATATACAAATTACACAGCCCATTTGCCAGTGGTTTCAAGAAGCCATTGCACATTGTTTAGTAGCCAGTTAAGCAAATTTGTCTTGATAAGACGTCATAAAATAAGTCAAACTCTTATTAAATTCAGTTAAAATTATCTTATGAGATAGCTCTATGTAAATCTCTGCATGCTAAAAACAATACCAACTAGATTTTTTTTATTATTTTAATATAAGATTAATACTATTTTTTATAGTGAGTCTACACTATTATGGATTGCTATTGAATCCAAAACACCTCTGTCCATTTGAGAGTATTCAGATAGTATTCAAATACATGCCCAATATTACTTGCTGAAAACTCATATCATGACCATTCACTCCTGTATGTAGCTAGCTGTAGCAAAGATCTTTTTTTAATTCTAACCACAACATAAACTTTTACCCTTAAGCAATTAGTTGCATGGGTTGAAATGAAGTTAATTTTCTCTAAATCTGCATATAAAATAGCATATTAGGTCCAAAATGATCATAAACACTTGCAGATTGTGACAAATGACTCAAGCAACCCTTAGTTACTCCAGAAAGAGATAATAACCAATTTGTTTGTGAAGGGTTAGCAATGCTTGTAATTCATTGTCCACGATGGTAACGTTAGCGTCGCTAGTCATAGATATTTACACAGATGGTTTCTCGGGGGGGGGGGGGGGGTTATTACATGATGTGTATTTACAGTATGGGAATGTTTTTAAATGCTTGCAGATTTCCCTGTCTACATTAAAACATACAACTGCACATTTTAAAGGAAAACAGGATCAACAGCGTTGATCACATTGATGCAAGGTGTAATTGCACAAAAGTGTTGTGGATACGAATGAATCCAAATTAATGTAGACATGCTCTTAGTCCAGCCCCCATAAGGTGTGAGATCAGGTCTCCTTCATGTCTGCTTTAGGGCCCTAAATTAGATGGCAGGTCAAAGTGCAAAGTATCAACAAGCAACTTAGTGCCTGAACTAGACAGTATCATTTGGCTTATACGAGCTGACTCATCAGTGTTTCTTGTTATGGTAAGGAGAATCGGATAAAAATATTACTTTCTAGCACTTTCTCTTTTGCTCAACTTTACTTCACAAGTCTGTTAATTTTTGTTGTTGTTGTTGTTTTAATGAAACCGCAAGTGTTCTATAATAAGTTAGTATTTATGTATTTATTATTAAACCTCAATGGTGATTGGATTGGAGCTGTTTTGCGGCCGAGCACTCTTAGCCAAGGTATTGATTTGCATCTGCGCAACTGTGCCATACGATAACAAGGATAAGCCACTGAGGCTTGGGGCCATTACCAAGCGGCTGATGATGATGAGGCAGGCTGCCATTCAGTGGGCCAGTGAAACAGATTACCTGATTACTGTGCCACCTCCATCCTGCCAGCATTGGCTTTCTAATCCCCCACCCCACCCCACCCCAGCCCTCCACTGTCCCCCTGCAGAGAACCTGCTCGTATTGCATTGCATTTATAAAGCCAGAGCGGGAGTCAGCCAAAAACACAGGAGCTATGGCTCTGCGCGCTCTCCCTTTCTCTGTGCTCTCTCTCTCCCTCTTTCTCTCTCTCGGCTGGGGCCCTCTAATCTGGCTGTGATCGCTTTGTTATCTCCGGGGTGAGTGTACTCAGCCATGGTTGTCATTGCCGGGCTCACGGCCCTGGACTCTCTCCTGTGGCTGTGGAAATCTCCCCGCTGTTTTTCCGCTCGCGTCCTCCCTCGCCGTTCTCAAATTTCTCCTCACTGTGTTTTCTGTACAATTTCTCACATAATATGTTTTTCATTTGAACTGCCCTCCTCCACCAAAATAATTTATGTGGAGTTATCTCTTCTGGACAACTAATTATCTTTCTTTAAAAATGTTTCTACTTCTTTCATTCCAATACAACTTCCTGCATTACAGAGGGATTCGCACAGCATTTATATTCCAAACTTTACAGTGTAGCCCACTGACTTTTTAAATACTACATGATTAAATAATTCAAACATAATTTCATTAAATGGCATGTTTTGTCACCTTTGTGTCAGATGGGTTGGTTTTAATGATGTGTTTTAAGATGGCAAGTCTTGACATATAAAAAACTCTTTTGTCTTCTACATAATGAACAAAGCTAGCCTTCGTTTTGAACTACGTTTTTATGAGTGGTAGGTTGTGGCGTAAAATTATGATTGAATGATTGTAGGCTTAGCTGTTAGTTTGTTGTTCAGTTTAACATTTATCTATCAACTGTCTCTTTTACCCCCTTCTATTTCTGTTAGGTGCCGCTTCACTCTGCTACTGGAGGATCAGGGTGACTGCAATTGCTATGGATGCATACTGAATGGATGGCAGGAAAGCACAACACCCGTGAATTTCTAGATGAAGAGTGACTAAATGCACTTGCTTAACTGATAACAAGTTGTCAATGGTTATTTATGCAAGCTTGTGTAGTCTAAACCAGACATACCTAGGCCTAGCCAAATTTATCCTGGCTGTAGATAAAGCAGGATATGAATTTCCCAATATTTTGCCTGATTAGGCTAATAGTGGTTTACTGTTGTTTAATATCAACATTGTTTCAATATTCATTTTAGTGGAAATACCATTGAAATCCTGTTGATATGTAGGTAGAATTTCAACGTTGCTTCAATATTAATGAAGGGTGCAAAAGTGATGTTGCAGTGCGATGTTGATTCAAGGATTTTAACGTTGACAAAGTAGCCTAATGTTGATTAGATGACTAACATAGCCTAACATAGATTCAATGACTAATTGTTACCTGGGTGCAGAATGAGCAGTCATCAACACCAACTGAAAGCCCCGTTTTGCAGGTAGCCTATTGGCATTGCATAAAATAAGGCTTTCTTATTACATTTTCCAAAGGCCAGCTTTTGTGCTTGTGCCACAATTTCAGAACAGCTTGACGTAGACTACATGCTTACAATTTGGTGTGAACATTTGTATGGACTCAATGATGAAGTCAAATGTCAAGGTCAAACCCACCTTGACACAGCCAGACACACAAGGTTTTTTGGTAAGAGGGTTTGTATGAACTCAAAGATTAAGCGATTCAATGTTTTTTTTTTTTTTCAGTTATCTCCCCACCAACATTAAGCCAGCAGCTTTCCATCCACTATTGTAATTCCTCTGGCATTACATTTCTAGTTGCAAGATATTTTTTGGTGTATATCCAGAATACTTGTGCTCATTTGACTAAATTGTGTGCTCTTGTTTTAGTAAATTGTAATCTCATTTTAAATTTAGTTGAATGAGCGCACAATTTACTAAAATGAGCGCACATTCTCTCGCTATACAAAAATATATTGCAAAGACACCTCCTAGACTCCGTAATGTGGTAGTGTAACTTTGACTTTTGCTCCCTGTCAGATCACTTTTTTTTCAAAATGCCCTTAGTGTGTCATGTGAAGGATTAGACCACCTCTTCTATATCAATCTGAATGCTTTTTGTAGTTGTTCAATAAATGGCAAGACACCAACAAGGAGCTTTCAGTTTAGGCCTAATATTATTTATTAACTAAGATCATTTCATTAATGTGAGAAGTCCAACTATCTACCATTCTGGATAAATTGCACCAATACACAGACCAAAGCATAAGGGCTCAATGACCCTCAGCCTGTACTGAGGAATAAAACTCTTCTACAACTGGCCAAAGCACAAAGGGACATAATGTTTACCTCCAAACCCCATTCACTTGGATGTCTCTTTGTTGTTCTGCTGGTATGTTCTCCTGTCTATAACCTTTACTGTTATAGTTCTTACACACACACTATATCTGAATCCATATTCATAGTAACATCTAACCTCTCTGTGTCCATTAAGAATGGAAACCATGGCAATACAGGGCACATACCGCATGCGTCTTTTGCCCCTCCATTTCCTTTAACATCTACTATTGCTGTGTTTGACCTGAGTCGACGTTGGTGTTTATGTAAATAAATGAGACAATTCTTTTTTGTCAATGATAATCTAAGAAGATATTACATTACTGTATATGTGCTACAGAGATATCAAAAGCACTACTCGCTAGTCGCTGCAGGTCTTTGATATGCCCTGACAAACATATGGTTTGTTACTGGGGATTATGATATGCAAGCAAGACTTGAATCACATATGCATCTCTCTCTCTCTCTGTTTTCTTTCTAGGGAATAATTCCAGACAGGATTAGTGGTTCCTCTGGCAGTTAATTTGATAGCCAGGCAAAAATGTATTTTTTTAAAATGCGGAGCTACTCTGTCAAGACAACTCATTATGGTGGACTGACATCTTGCTGTTCTGTAATTGTGCACCAGAAGACAACAGGCTTACTCATATTAATTCTCCCCTTGAACAATTAAGCCAAATACAATTATATTCATCAGGCACAATGACATCCCTGGGTCTCCCCCTCTCCCGATGTAGGCATACCCCAGGAACTACTCACGTGACAGAAAGACAGCCCTTTCTTCCAGTCACCAACAGGACCGGTGGTCGGACTCGCTTAAATATGGATGGCTGACAAGTGAAGGTCAGACACACATCAGTCCAGCCTGTTCGGGTTTGGCGCTTGGGTGGAAGAGCTTCCTGTCTGTGTGGATTCATGGGACACATGGAGTGCTATTACACTTTCAGGCCTTTTCACTTTTCCCATCAGACACGGGATTCTCCATCATCAAGCGGGGCACCATTAGTGTGTCTCCTGCTTAATGGACTTGTCGGATGGCGGCAGACGGACAGAAGACAGATGGTAAATATGGTGGGAAAAGGATTGGCAAAGCTCAGCGTTAGACAATGGGGTTCTTTCCTCATCCGACATTGATTCAGCCCTCAGAGGAAAAAGATGCCAATCCCCCCTGATCTTGTCAAGAGAGACTCTCCAGGTCAAAATTGTCTCGATCCAATTTCTCAAAAGAGATGCTTAGGGATGATTTTAAAATGTAGCCGTGTCAGAGAAGGGCTGAAGGATGGGGGCTTCCATCCGATTTGTCAGTCAGTGTGTGCAAATGGATTCTTGTCTTATGTACAGTAATTACTCAGGTCAATGCATGGATACTGTAGGTTCCTTTATGTCATTAGAAGAACATTCCAGTTTACGGAGAAATTTGATAATGATAGATTTTCATGTGATTGTGGCAAAATGTCACTGCTTACCTGAAAATGCATTCCATCAAGAAGTTCATGAGGGATACAAGAACATCAATATTAGCCAGGGAGCATGGGGCTTGAAGCACACACAAGACCAACCCATTCCTCTCCCCTCCCCCCATGCCCAAGATCAATAGGTAACAAAGTTGATTGAAGTAACTACAGTCTGTGTGTAGGAGGCTGGCTGACAGGCCCCTGCTAAGGCTCCGGCTGCTCCAGTCTTGCAGATTAATGAGTCACCCGTTCTCACCAACAGAGCCTGCAGCAGAAACGGGACATATGAGCATCCAGAAGAAGAAGAAGCAGTAATAACGACACACACACACACACACACACACACACACACACACACACACACATTTAAATTCTTTATTTTGATTAGAAGATAAGCATATATCATGGCATAATCCAAATTTGATAGAAAGGTGTACAACAGCAGCCAATATCCCAGTCCATTATGCACATTAGGGGTAAAGGTGGCACCTACGCCTCCCTATGTAGAGGCTACCAATTACTGCTGACACACACACACACACACACACACACACAGTATGTATTCTATCAGCACTGGAGGGGTAGTGAAACAGTGGCCCTTTAAAAGCGTCTCTCTCCTATTCCATCTTTGCCTTCCCAGCAAAGGTTAAGCTTTTTTTCCTGTAAGGCCTCGAGAGGAGGGAAGAGAGGAGGAGACGTAAGGACTTATGGACAGTGCTAATGGAAAGGGCTGGGTAATGAGCGGTAATTACTTCGCATGGTATATTCATGCACAGCGGAAAACGCCTCCCGTGCTAAGGATGCGTCCACTCTATAATTCATAGCAACACAGGAACACAGAGGCTCCAGAGATCCAGGATGCTACTGAAGTTAAACTCCAACACAGTTCTATTGAGGATAGTCAAACAATCACAGAAATACTGTCAAATAATGTGCAGTGGTATCTTGTATTGTTAATCTAATTAGTACATTGGTTCGTTTTCAAGAAAATCACACTTAAATTAATGCAAAATGTAGCAGGCCCGGGGTGGGTAATCCGGAGAATCGGGAGAATTCCCGGTGGGCCGCTTCACTTTTGGGCCGGTCGAGGAAAAAAATATTGACATTTGTCACGTTAGTCTAACTTCTCTTAAAGTAGGCTACACGTTCCGCATTCTGTGCATGGCACCGTTGCCTCTGCATTGGTTGTAGCCTACCGTGTGAGGGAGCCATGACTACAGGGACAAGTAGAGAGGATAAATGAAAGTTATTTAATGTAAGAAAGAGCAAAATATTTATGCTACATGATGAACCTATATGCCTTGTTTGCTTAGAAGAGGGTGTAGTAAAGGAATAGGCTAAATCACCAAACAACAATATAGCCTACCCATGCAAAAACATGTACAGTAGCCTAAACCCGTGTTTTTCGACCTTTTTTGTGCCACGGCACACTTTTGACACTTAAAATGTCCCACGACACACTAACACACTAATCCTGTGTGAAGAAAAAATAAACATACCATAGCCTAAAATTTCAAATAATACACAGATATGGCCTTATTATGGCTTCTATGCAAGACCTGCTCAATATAACAAGCGCCCTCTGTTTCATTTGTAGGTGACTATATCTAATTTAATTGTTGTTTTGAACTGGATATGTGATGATTCTGTGAATACTGGATATAGGGCCCCCGTTGTACAATGCCTGCATACCACAAATAGTGCAATCATACAATCAATGAGAGTATGTGGTTATAAATTCTTTGATGCAACAGTTGCTTTTCTGGACCAGTGAGTGACATTTGGGTAATTTTCTGCGGCACACCTGATGATCTCTCACGGCACACTAGTGTGCCCCGGCACAGTGGTTGAAAAACACTGGCCTAAATATTAGTTCATGCTAATGATTATCTGTGATAAAGCTATACAGGCCAGGCTAGGAGAGGTCTGGGCCTCTTCAAGCCTCTGTGGCATGGCTGGTATATGTGCTGCACTAAAACATGTAGAATTTTAAAGAGTCATCAAGGTACATTCTGTGATTCTCTTGCAAGCTTGTTGATATTTGAGCTCAACAGCCAATCAAATGACTTTCTTCCCGTCGGTGCACTTGAAGCATCACATTGATTGAAATAACATGCTGTTTTTTGTCTCCAAGGCACTATGTTTGTTTTCAATTTCTTAAAAACACACACACTCAACAGATGACTAGAGGCCTATGAGAAGAAATTTGCCAAATTTGCCAAACTGTGTTGGATTAGAAGTCCCACTCTATATTGTGATAGAAAGCCACACTTCTCTTGTACTTCATTACCTCTTCACAAGTATGCAGAGTTTCATAAGAAGCAACTCTTGATAAATTGCGTGGATAGACGCTTCGTCCTTCTAACCCTCCCCTGTGAGTTCCAAAGATGTCTTAGGCAGCAGTCTGTGAGCCGAAAACAAACACATGGTGTTTAATGGCCAGAGCCGAGCCCGTGCTAAGTTTGGGAGGAGAGTGATGTTCCAAGGAGAGGCCCAGAGGCCATTCCCCACACAGATCTCTCAGCCCCCCCTCGCAACTTTCCCATTTCAAGATCCTCGTTTCCAGCCCTTTACATATTTTCCCCCCCTAGCGCCGTGACATAAGGAAATTGAAAACAGCACAGCGTATAAATGAAATAATTCAGGAGATAGATGAGTTTCAGACACCCAAAGTGCACAGGACCAGGTGGTCATTTACCAAACCAACGTACAGAAATGACTTTGTCACCATAAGGACAACAGGCAGCTTGCTTACATGATGCAATGAGATTGAAACTTTTTTCCATGTTAGCTGAAACTGAAGGAAGTGTGGCTCCTGTGCAATTCTTCACTGCACTGCATTTCAGTACAGCCTTGTCATATAGTGCAATATTAATGTTATGATACCTGTACAGTTCAATTATGCATTACATGCATGTGTTTTTGTTCAAATAAGAAGATGTGTTTATATGTGAAGCCAAAACAAAACATAATTCCCACTTTGAGAATTTAACACAGTCAACACAAAAAAACTCTAGAGAGGATGACCACCTTATAACCACCGCATACTTCCTGTTGGTGCAACCACAGGGCTTAAAGTAGCTGCCAGTTCAGACTCAAATGGGAGTGGGTGGAGGGGGAAAGCTGAGACTACAGTGGGAGATGGAGCACCTCCTCATGACGAATGTGAGGGCCAGCAGAAGGGAGCAGCTCCTCCAGAGACTGAAGGGGCAATAAGGGGTGGCCGCACAGCCGCGGGTGGAGGCAGAGAAAAGTCATTTTTATCCAGGCAGGGGGTTGGAGAGCCTACTGGGTCCTGCAGCTATTAGTGGCTCTGGTAAGAGGGAGACCAAGCTGAGAAATACTTCCCTCCAGGCCATGTAGGACATCATAGGGATGGTTTGATCAATACATTGAGCTGTGTCAAAAAGAGCGGGAATCTGAAACATGGGAAATATCTTAAATACAAGGCTTTTTGAAAAGCATGAGCTCTAATTAGGCCACTTACTTATGATGTCTCGTTTGTTCGACATACAGAATCTTTGAGGACTCTGGCACCAAATGAAAAGAACATTCAAAAAGAAACTAATTAAGTAGATGAGAGATTGAAATCACATGAGTGAATGATTGGAAAAATAGAAATTTGGCAAGTTATTGATTAATAATAATACTAATACTACTATTCCTCCTCCTTCTACTACTACTAATAATGAATCACTTCTAAAATCATTAATTCTATTTTCAAGCCATTGGATCAGAGCAATTCCAGCTTTGAAAGCAGCTCAAAGTGAAATGCAATGTAACTGGAGACCATGAGACCAAGCGGGGATATCACTGTTTATACTGTATTTCTCTCATTCATCCAATTTTTGAGTGTTTGTCCCAAGTGTGGAATAGCTTTGAAATATAGCTGCATATAAAGCATGAGACGTGTCACGCTATCCTACATGCAACATTGTATGAAACGGCTTATTATGCTATAACATATTCTGCCTGTTATGGCCCTATCCGTAAGATTTGAAAAGACTGAAAACACATGGTGATACAGTACATTTTAGCTTGAATAATTACTTCAAAGTGGGAAGAGTAATACATTATCCACCCATATTTTGGGGCAGCTGAATGTGTGAGAGTTGAGCACAGAAGCTTAGGGGAGTGTGCTGTGGGGATGATGCTCAGGATGGAGTGAGTGATAGCACCGAAGATACAGTAGATGATGGCTCTGGTGCCGTGGTTTGTCAACACAATCCCAGTAGATCTCTGTGTAAATGGTACTACTTTTACACAGTAGAATGAAAGTAATTGCGTATTTCTAGAATCCACTTTGGTGACTCTACTGATGTCCATAATAAAAACCTCACGCCACTCAGGAGACAAAAATGCCAAAAAATGATTTATGTTTTTTTATAGTAATTTCTGTCCAGACACATTTCACAAGCAGGAGTTACACTTGGAAAACTATTTCCGAATATGCACTTCTCTTTCCATTATCTCCTTTTGACAGTCATTTTGATGCCCACCAGGAAAGTTTTTAGTTTCCTTCACACCGCCAGTCAGCTAGACTGGACCGCTAGAGAACTGCACTAGAGTATGTGGCCATATTGTAATGAATAAGACTGCTGTACTGGTGGTAGTGGTAGTAGCACTGAAGTGAAATATAACCCTCTGGGAAAGTCAGACCAGCCCTTGTAAGAGCAAAGCTTAAGAACAAGAACAGGTAGAATAAATGAATCCTTATTTCAGAATCACAAAAAGGTTAATATCAATAGGAATTATAACAGAAAAGATATGATAAGAATGATATCAAGAGAATCAAACCTTGTATCTTCACCAAGATCAATCAATCAATCAATCTGTCAATCAATCAATCCATGCTTCATGAATAAATAATGACATAAATTAAACCTTCATTCCCGATCCATATAACCTTCTGTATCATCAGTATCAAATTCATGATGCAATGATGTGTCACACATGAAACAAGCATTCACAGTCTTCAGATGTCTCAACCTGTTTCAAATGAGTTGTCCCTGGTGGTTTCAATGTTGTCTGGCCGTCTGGAGTTTTGCTACAGACAAGACTTAATTGTTCTTTCACAGAGGTCACCCTGACTACCCTATCCTGCCCCAAATGGGATGGAAAACAAATATTTGGGGGGGGGGGGGGGGTCCTGACACTGAGCCAAGGTGCCGTGTCACACCATTTAGTGTTGCGCGCTACTGGGCAGAGTGATTGAGGGCTTCGATCATACTGGTGTCAAGCTCACAGACACACACATACACAAAACACATTGAAAAACATGCACATGCACACGCGCACACACACACACACACACACACACACACACACACACACACACACACACTCACTCACTCACAAATGAAAGCCCTCATATTGTAATACCGTTAACCACATGACTGAGAAAAAAAAAAAAGTTGATAGGGAACAAAAAAGAGAGAGAACAAGAGAGAGAGAC
Source organism: Alosa sapidissima (assembly GCF_018492685.1). Taxonomy (NCBI): domain Eukaryota; kingdom Metazoa; phylum Chordata; class Actinopteri; order Clupeiformes; family Clupeidae; genus Alosa; species Alosa sapidissima. The sequence goes on along the minus strand of NC_055972.1, from coordinate 18,344,090 downwards.
AGAGAGAGAGAAGTGCTGAAGGAGACAGAAAGTGAAGGACTCTATCCCTGGATGATACCCATCCTTCAGTCTCCCTGAGAACCACCTGACTTGAATTCTGATAAAGAGAGCGACTCAGCATGAAAAGAAATGGAGTCCTTACAATACACTAACCAAAGGTGCATACATAACCCATCGGCCAGGTCAGACCTCTCTCTGCGAGCTAAATGAGACCGCTTGGCAGACTTGAGAGGCGAGAATAATATAAGCCTAGCCTCTGACTGATGGGGAAAAGATTTCTACATTGTGTGTAGCCAAAATTCAGCTGAACAGAGTAGAAGGTTTCAATCATGCGCACATTGTTGTTGAGTTTGTTAGGCTCATTGCAAGGTTTTGTCAAGCATAATAATTACTAAATTATATTTCTAATCAATCCTGCTCCTGTTTGTATGCGGGACTCAGGTTCAGGAACATTGGGACTATTGGGTTCAGGAACATTGGGACTAATGGGGCTGATGTATCTCGTTCTGTTCATAGTTAGCTTGGTGACTCGTTCTTTCATGGTGCTCCACTCTGGAGAGCGCTATCCAATATCGCTCTGCTGATTTAGCATGTCAAATAAACTGAGTATTTAACTTAAGAGAACTAGAAAGTAAGACTACTCGTAGCTGACACATTTTCAGTATCGTGCCCGAATAGAAAAGGTCGGGAACAACACCCAAGGAGGAACGCGTCTTGTAATGTGACATATTCAACTACCAGCGATTTATTGTCTGCAATGTTTCACAACTCCACGACCAAAAGTCTAGCATGTTAGAATTTTTGAGGAATCTCCTATGACTTCCGTGTTGACACTGACATTATGACGATACACGATGAGTAGGTGATTGGCTATGTGATGATCTTGTAATCTAGGCTACATGACCTTGTAATGCGCCGAGAATTTATGGTTCTGATTGCCTAGTCTGACATGGTCAATCGTAAAAGACCATCGTGACAAGAAAAAAATCTGCATAGGCCATTAGTTGAAGTATATTGTATTTATATACCCTTGAAGGTACAAACAGACTTCTTCTGAATGAAGGCTTGCTATTTAGTCATAATCATGTAACCTCAACAAATTTGTTTTGGTATTAATTTTCTTCTGTGTGGGGATTCCCCACATTTTTGAGCTTCATAGGAACTGCTTTAGGAGCTCTGCACACGGGGTCTTTGTCTGAATGGGCATTAGCTTGGGCTGGCCTCGAGGCCTGGAGGTCCCTTTGGTCATTCATCCTCATAGCTCTGTACCTACTGACGGACACGTTTGTCAAAAACACTTTGGTTAGGGACTGTTGGTCTGGGCACCACAATTGAGTTCCAAACCATGTCACATGGATAATCCCCTGCTAACTGTGAATTACATGAGCTAAACTACCCAGCAAGACTGATCAGCCAAATGGTGCACATAGTTCCATCACTTCAATCATCTACCCTCGGGTTTAAGGAGGACATGATGGTAGGGATTCCCCTCTGGAAACAAAAAGGATAAAAAATCTACCCTTCTTTTTCAATTAGTGTTTACATCATAGTCAGGTGAGGAGACCTCCCCCCCATTTCTTTGTACAATCTACCGTTTCTGATCTACTGTGTATGCATGTGAGCATCTGGCTGACACCAAAATATAAATCTACTTGCACTTACATTTTTCCAGCAAACATCTGAAAACAAACAAACAAACAAACAAAGAAAAACAGAAAATTCCAGTTACCACTTTAGGTACGGGGATACATAAATCAGTGTCTGTGAAATCATCTTACCCCACTGGTCATCTCTGTAAAGGTCGAGGCAGGCGGACTTCTCAGCCCTGACACGGACCTCAAGCTTTGGAGCCTGACTGTTTGCACGTCCAACATGGCCTTTACCGACACGGCTGACCTATAGTGTTGTGCTGGATGATGCGAGATGCCTGTTAGACAAGGGAAAAAGGTGAGAGAGCGGGGGGGAGGGGAGGCGGGGGGAGTGGTTGGGGGGGGAAGAGTAAGACAGTTTTGCATCGCAACATACTGTTATTGGCTGTTACGGTTTAATTTGACCTTATAAAATATTATACTTCACTTATAAATTATTACATTATTTGTATTTGCAGTGACAATTGTATCACTACTGAGATTAAATGTTGTGAAGGGAGCAGAGATACAAAGCTAAAATATGTTTTTTTTTTTTTTCAGAGGAAATAAAAGAAGGTTCCAGAAGGTTCCAATAGCATATAAAGTGATAGGCATTTCCTAACAATGGACTATATGACATCGAAGGCTCTTTAGCCAGCTCATTTATTTCCGGTGGAGCGTCAGCTGCCTTGTAACGGCACCTTCTGTTATATTCTGCTCCTTACATGTTCACTCCGACAATGAATATCTTGTTTATGCCATGCAACTCTTTATTCAACTTTAAGACACACATTAATCCATCAGCATCTTAACATGCTCATTCATTCGATGCAACACTCACCAGGGTCTATGTTAACAGGTACACCAAAACAATAAACGCTACAACACAGCTGACGTTCGACTGGAAATATATGAGCTGGCTGCAAAGGAAGAGTCTGGCATATATTAAAATGGCATGCAGCTAATCCATAAGAGTGATTAAAAAACTCGGATCACTAACCCGCACCAAACACATGATCTCCCGAAGTTGCATAGATTGTTGATTACCCTTACATTCTAATGTAAAGATGGAAACCGATTTGATTTTCATGGGTTTACCAGCTACATCAGATCAAAGAGAGCTATAAATAAGAGAAGAGCTTAATAATAAACATGACTGTTACAAGAATGGTTAGCCCACTTTAAGAGACTCAAAGAGATATAAGGGAATAAAGGCAGAAGAGTTGAGAAGTGTATTTCTGAGCAGCTTAACTAAACTAGAGATTTGATAGGTGGGGGGGTAAGATCAATTCACATTTCACAAACTGAGAGCGCTCAATTTGTAATTATTTCTCTAAGAACAACTTCTTTCTGGGCACCTATACAATATTAATAAGAGTCAAGGGAATCTCCATTTTTAAGCTGAAACCACTGTAACATACGATTTGATGGTATTCCCAGAGACCAAGTGCTATTTTCCCTTCCCATTTAGAAATATATAAACCTGCATCAACACTTACACATTACTTTCACATTTTGTGTACATATCTGTTATGACTGTGAATCGACTTGTCGAAATGTGCAACTTTCTGATTAAAATAGACTCCGCCTGCAGTTTCTCGTAGTTTCGACAGACTTTTCAAACCTTAATGGCGGAGGATAGTAGGTGGTCTGTAATAAACACAAGCTTCTTGTGAGTCACAAAGTAATATAAATCCAACTCCCTCACCTTCCCTCCACTCCCTACTTACGCATCCCTCCTTAATTTCCCCTTCTTTATGCTTGGGTGGGTAGGGCTGTTAAGTCATTTTTAGATAAACGGGTAAATAGAGGGGCCATTTGCATTGGCCTGAGGCGAAATATACCAAAACAAATCATTCTGTCCTGTTAGACCCATCAGAGTCAGAGAGGGAAAATTGTGTTATAAGTATCTCTTAACTCACTTCTTTTGACTCATCTGGAGCAGTTCATCTGTGTGACTGCAGAGCAGGAAAACATTCTGACTCATTCGTAACTGACTCTGGAGAGATTTAATGAAAACATCACACTTTTTCACACCACCCATATGACTGTACGACACCCTGTCCTCAAATTCCAGACTTGTCTTGGATGACACTGCAGGAATGAGGAGACTCAGTGCAGAACAAAGCTGGTGCATTGGATGGGCTGCAAGGTAAATCTTGTTGCAGATAATCTCCTTTTTTGTACCACATGGGGCTTTGAGGAGATCTCTGTTATTGGGAAGTGCTCTGCAGCCACCGGGGAAGGGAATTAACGGTATGGTCGACCAGCTCTTGAAAGAAACCTAAATCTGCCGTGGTCATCAGGTTTAGATAAGACCCCCCCCACCACACACACACACACACACACACACGTTCACAGGCCCTACCTGAAAGATTTGCTATCAAAACATAAGGAGGGCGATCTGTTTCAAATGAAGTGTCATCTGAAGCAATGTCCAAGCAGACAGGCATCATCCACATTATCTCCAGGAGATCAAGTGTGAAAGGATAAAGACACACAAGCTTCTTCCCAATCCCCAACTTTACGACCAGCTCTGTGAACCGGTTATCCTAATATTCAGGAAGCCTCACAAAGCATTAGTGAAAGTCTTCCAGTGGATAATGCTAAAGTGGGAGCACACCTTGGAAATGAGTGAAGCGGTGCAGACCAGCAGACAGGACAAGGTAAATGTGCTGTCTCTGACCTTGTCCTCTCTTGCCATCAACAAATGTCCGAGCGCTATTCAGAAGAAGTGGGCTCTCATCTCAAGTGTTGCTAGGCTGAGATAAATGGCGGGCCGTATCACACAACATGAAGGAGAGAGTGATCACCATCTCTCAGGCCTCGATGACTGGTCCACAGAGACTGCAATCTCTTGACAAGGACTTGCTTGATTTAAGAGGGTTTACCTAATGAACTAGGGTGGGGGTGGGGTGGGGTCTAAAACACTGAGTGGTGAAACCTCATTTACTGTCACTTCAGATTAAGGGTCTGAATAATTTCCCCCCACATGACACAATGTGGTACATTAATGTGAAAAAAGGTTTAACGTGGACACTTGTGTGGTTACATCAATACAAAGACAAATTCATGAAATACTCCAGTCCAGAGGCGGACAGAGTACACAGCTTCATTGCTTGAGTAAAAGTACAGATACCCTTTGCTAAATTTTACTCAAGTACAAGTAAAAGTACAACAGTCAGATGTCTACTTAAGTAAAAGTACTGAAGTACTTGTTTTTAAAAGTACTTGAGTATCAAGAGTACAAGAGTAGCCTACATTTTCTAAATATTGCATCACTGCCACAGTGCTTACATTTATGTACAGAAACGTCCTACATGGAGTTATGAAAAATGTTAATACCTTGGAGAATGTAAAATGAATTGGAAGTAAAATCAAGTCATTTTCATCTTTTTACAATGTTGCCAGGGATGGGCAGTATTTCTAATACATGTATTTAAAATACGTATTTCAAATACAAAATACTATTTTGTAATTGAAACACTTGAAGCGAAAACTATCATTAACTTGAAAATTGAAATAGTCTGGCGAGGTGGGGCCACAGGTTGGCACATTCCCGGGATGGACCTGCTGCGTCTTCATCCATTGTTTCGTCCATGGTTTCGTCTCTTAAGGAAAGTTGAAGGTGATTGCTGATAGGCTGTCCCAATCAGTGGCGCCTGCACAATCCAATCACTTTTGAGAGGGAAACAACAAATTGAGGGTTTCCGAGATTTTTCTTTTTTCCTTTTTTTTAGAAGTAGCAACAGGTACTCACGGTTATGGATAGAAATGTAGTGGAGTAAAGAGTACAATATTTGCCTCTCAAATGTACTTGAGTAAAGTCATGAGTACTCTCCAAAAATGATACTCGAGTAAAGTACAGATCCCTAAAAATTGTACTTAAGTACTGTACCCAAGTAAATGTACTCCATTACTGTCCGGCTCTGCTCCAGTCCCATTTTAGTATGTGCTACTGTTAGTACAAGCTGTTTTAATCAAAATGCTCTTAAATGCATTTGGACAAGCAGTGGTAGACTTCATAACATATATAATTTATAACATATAAATCATTTTTTCAAGGGAGCAGGAACCTTAAAAGCAGACACATTTAGAAGTATTATGTAAATATACAATTTATAAACATAAACTAAACATACTTATACCACTATCCACATGCAAGATGAGGTTATGCCACTGTTGTTAATAGCATAAACAGGCTGACAATATATCAATCAAGATAATTACCACATTTATTATGTGGAACTAAAAAGCATGCATGGACCGAACAGTGATATTAGACTGTGAAGCTAAAACTTGAAATTTCAAATAAGACTATGAACCTGATTACACTCTATATATATTTATATTTGTTCATAGTCATCATTCACACTCATACCACATGTGAGGTATTATTGTATTTTGTGCACCCCACGATGACCCACGTGCCCTGCTATTATTAGCACCTTGTTTTACAAGTTAAGCCCCAGAAACAGTTGGTAATGATTAGAATTAGCATGCGTCAACTAATGAGATATGCAGTTATACACAAACCGGATACACAATGTTATGTGTAACGTTAGGGCCCATTAAAACAGACTCACTAATGAGCAAGCCACAAGAGCTAAACTGCCAACTGGCTATTCACTGGATATCAACAGAGAAAGGAAAGTAGATGCTCCTCTGTATGTGATGGACATCTTTTGAAGAGATGACGTCAAAAGATGTGTTTTGAGTTTTTGAGTGTTTTTTTTATTAGTCTGTGCTCTGTGTGAACTGCCTACTTTCTACCATTCTACCTACTACCATTTTCCTGTGTGCAGTAATACCATTTGGGAGCACAGTAAAATGGATGATTCACCAGTACCAAACACCAGTTATTTCTGTAATTTTAATGTTGGATAAAAGTTTTGGATAAAAGTTGATTTTGATAAAAGCATCTGCTATGCCATAAACATAAACATGATCAGAGGTAACCAATTTTTTTCACATATTCACTACCCCCCTGTTAAATCATCTTAGGATGACATGATGTGAGATAATATACATTCTTTATTGCTGAGTGATACTCCATATTAGTGACTAAACCTTAAAAACTCCTGCTTTAAAAAAAAGACACTAAAACAAAGAGTTTGTGAAATGTTTAACAGAAGGGGGGTTGGCACAGATTGTGCTTTTGTAAGCCTCGGCGTCAGAAAAATAGGTATTTTCAAGTAGCGCTCACGTTGGGACTCAAAGCAAAGAGAGAAGCCAGTTCTCCCCGCCTCACCCCTAGGGATAAAAGCCTTGTGGGAGAGAGCTGGGCACCGGCTTTGATGCCTGAGTAAATTAGAGTCTTGTGTCAGTTTGATGTGAACACAGAGAGAATGAATGTGTGTATCTGTGTGCGTGTGTGAGAGAGAGAAAGAGAGAGAGAGAGAGAGAGAGAGAGAGAGAGAGAGAGAGAGGTACCTGGGCAGACATATCTTAGGCATGGTAGGACAGATGCCACATCACGGCAGTCATTCTGAGAGGGCTCTCAGATACCAGTATCCCACTGGACACAGACCAGACTGCAGGTGAACTTGTTCAATTTGATAACACACTTTAGCGCTGTTGGACAAATGTCACAGCAACAATAAGGACAAAATGTTGTCACTCAATGGCGGAAAATTATAGCTCAGGAAAAATGCCTGTGGTTATATTATATTATTGTTTTGCAGCTGCTTGGTAGTCTGAGATGGATATGACCAAAATGTACTATCATGCACGTGCAATATCTAAAAGATACGCATTGATACCCCTTTGTAGAATGTTTCTATACATCATCACAAGTTCACAATCAAGTTTCTGTCATTGAGGTGCACCTTTCCTCCCCATTTAGTTTGAAGAGCAATTTTACTGCAATGCAAAGAGCTCATAAATGGGAATGTTAAATTAGTTGACAGTAGTGCACAGGGAATATGGTCCATGGGAATATGTGGTGACTTTCGGCTCCTTTAGGATGATATCAACTTCATTAAAACTACAGGAACCATACATACCGTAGGCATCCCACTTTAAATGGTTTAAGACACCTAATTTATTTGGAGTGACTGTGACAATTAGTCAGTGACTAATAGCAGAAACGTAATTCCAGTGCATGTCGGAAAGTTTGCGTTCTGAGCAGCAAGGCCCTTTCCCCCCTTTCTGTCTCCAATTTTTGATAGATCTCTCCCCCTGGGACTAATTATTAAGATTTTCTCGTTATCCCTACGAGATGAGGAGTCTTCTGCGTAATCTTCAGACGTGTGACATTTGGTGTAATTAATTCTAGTTTAGCTTTCTATTCCTGGCCGGACAGCCAGTGTGAGTTTAATGAAGAGTAGATAGCAGAATGTTAAATATTTTTCCCTTCTTCCACCTTCCAGTAGGTGAAGAAGAGAGAATCAAGTGAAGCTAGATGGTGTGGCAGCTCAAGCACTCCCAAAAATGAACACTTCTTTAGCCACGTTTCGTGCTGGTGAAACCATGACTCCATAATGGTCTGTGTCAACCCACAGTGTGATAGTATTTTAACGACATGGCCAATACAATCATTGCTCAGTCAGCTGTCTAAGTATTCCCTGTTTCCATTTTGAGCCATTTTGAATTTGCAAAAATCTTTTCTAACACTTGCAACATCAACATTAATGTCTTCAAATCATATTATTGAATTGGTTTAACCATAAGCCTAGTAAAATATGTTATACATTGTTTAACAAGGGCATATAAATTGGAAGGTGTTCACAGTAGTGTGCATGAAACACCTGAATGACTTGTTGCTCTGATATGACTAATACAGAATAAATTCTGTGAATGGTGAAGGGTGTCCCAGCTGACATTTTCTTGTCTAGAAGTTTTCACTCATATCTGATTCCCAGTGTGTCACACTTGCTCACACCAGAAGTCATTTCCCTCTCTCACTGGCACCAAATCTGAGAGTAATCAGCACCCACTGACTGGTTTGTCTGTACAAAAAATGATGGCTGTGAACTTGAATTTGCCTTTTATTTATAACCCATATGTGGACAAGCAGTGCTGTTAGCTAATTGGAATTTATCTCATAGTTAGGAGGAGAGTCTTAGAAAGTTTGTGTGTGTGTGTGTGAGAGAGAGAGTATGTGTGTGTGTGTGTGTGTGTGTGTTTCATATTGAAATATTCAGGAAATTTGAGATATTACACTTCTGATAACTTTTATGTTAATTCATCATGCCTTTTCAGCAGTTCTTTCTATATGTCAGTTTTGGGGACTTAAGTTAAGTCCTAGTGTGGGGTGAGGACATCAGCATTTTAAAATTAGCACTGTCCCTGGGGTTTAAAGATATCACTACAAAAAAAAGAGATTACAGGTACATTCTGCACACAGTATAGTAATGACCACCAAAATTATATCATTTTAGCTACTCAGCGAATCCATAATGTTCCCACATCGGCTCAAGGAAAGAAAAAGAAGCATTGAATGTGTCAAAATGGAGCACATAGGGTGAATATGCAAATGAATGTGACATGCGAAACATGAAAGTTTACAAATTACTGTGAACATATGGCCTAAGTGCTATAGCTACGATGACATAGCTACAATGGCTAGTGGTTAGCGTGGCTGTTTTTGCACGGGCTGCTCAACTGTGGTTCGCTCCACATTGTGGTTTGGTTTGTAAGGTGTAGTTTCAGATCATATCTATTTATAAGGTCAGCTTCTTACTTTATCATTAACCACACAGTTTAAACCAGAAACTCCCAGAATGCTCAAAAATGAAACAAACACATTGCAACATCTTTTATGAGAATTTGTATGAGAAGAAAATGATTTAGAGAACACTAGCGGCAGCTGGCAGCAATAATTTGCTCTACCATCCAATTACTGATGACAACACTGCTTAAGACCATGAACATTGGTTAAACAGCGAGCCACACACTTGAATAGACCATTTCTCTGCTAAGAAGTAGTTGACAGCTTTGTTTCACCATATACTCTCTGACGTGTTGGAATTGTTTCAATAAAATAGCAATAAATCCTCAGTACTTAAACCACAGTCTCACTGCAAGCTGCCACATAAAAATGCTCTTCTAAGACTCCTACTCAGCAAAGGCAGCAAAGCCTCCCTGAAGTTCGCCTACAAAAAAGCTGCCATCTTTGATGTCCGGTATCTGGCGATTTTTCCTATGGGAAAATAACATGGGGAACAAAGTCTGAAATGCAGACGTTTTCCTGAACACACTTTTGTCCTCTGCCTTCGAGTGGATACTTTGATCTCCTGTAGGTGAAGGCGGCACACTTAGGGCCCATCCCATTTCTCCCCCCCTTAAAACTTCCACTTGGTTTTGATTGCCCTCAACATTAAAGCCCCCTCAACAAGGAAAGTGGAGGTGAAGATCTTTCCCTATGAATTGGGACACCACTATATGCAAATTAGCGTAGCGAACGTGCTCACCTACGTCACGCGCAGCGCCAACGTGTCTGCCGGTAGTAGCCTGCTACTATTTTCATTTAGGAACATGCCCGTTCCAGCGGTCAATGTTGTGTGGGCTGTGCTGGTTTATCTACGTCTGGTTAATCAACAAAGATATTCGTGTTCATTTGAACGCCAGAACATACACCTTAAATATTGACGAAACTACCCAGATCAGATATATTAACGTCATTTGATGGGCAGACTCTCTCAAAGCACTCAGCAGATATCATAACATCATCAGATAGCTTCATGAGATATTTTCTAACATCAAACTAACATATTCCAACATATTTCAAAATTTGAATATGCTTATTTGCGAAAATATATGAAAAATTTGGCCGGCTCGCTGAGCTCGCACGCTATCCTGGGTAATTTCATCTCCCACTTCGTTTTAAGCCTGCATCGGTCCTGGCTATATTTTGAGGGTTCATTTTAAGGGGAAAATAGCACTTCCCCTTGCTCCCTAAAGTAATGGGACACCCTAGCCCTACACGTGCACGCGCAAAAACGAGGGTTAGGGCAAAAATCTAGGGGTAGGGGAGGTATTGGGACGGGCCCTTGCTGATTTTTGCTACCCCAGAGCTAACTTGCAATGCAACTTGCCATAGGTAGTTAGCTTCAATTAACAACTGGATCTCCTTATATGGGCAAAGATGGCCGTTTTGGGTCTTTTTTGTAGGCGAACTTCAGAGGTCTATTTAGCCCTAATTGGTAGATACCAATATGGCAGTCTTTCCAGCAGACATTATTCAACACAAGTTAAACGCAGGCTACACACAGTGTAGTTAAACACAGGCTACATTGAAACATAGCATAGTACATTAACATACATTTCACCATTACTGATAATAAGAGTATTACATTATGAATATAATCATATCATTGTAATATAAAATAATTGGCCTTAAAGGGAAACTTGGCAGGATTTCCCCCTCTGCTGGAGAAATTGTGCATTATGCTATTTCAAACTGTGGGAAAAGGTAACGATAAAGCACATGGATTTGTTTACAAGCTAGCGAACGGTTAGCATAAGTTTGGCAGAACTATGTGGATGTTACAAGGTAAGAAACACGATTTAAAACTAGTTTCTTGTTTCTCACTTCTCTTTCCGGGACGGTAGTCTCAATGTTGCAAGGTTGGTTTTCCGCCTGAGGACGCTAGGCACAGCGGGGAAAGTCACCATTTTCACCGGAACAGGTCATTTAACCATCCAAATGATTTCTAAACGGGTTTATTACATTGAAATAGTTGCCAAGTTCCCCTTTAATGGAACACATAGCGCTTGAAAAATACGCTAATTTTTGCAAACTCCCTTCATTCAACCTTTGAAGACATCGCAGTCTGGTGTGCTAAAATGTAGATCGTTTCTTCTGTCGTACCATTTAATTTGTAAGAATTTAGGTCGACTAGACCTACAATAACGTCATCACCAAATACATCTTTTATTTTTATTTGATCAACCACAAAGAGTAGCATACTGTGTACAGTGCACTGACGGCCGTAGCAGCCTAAGGTAACCAGTTGTTTTAGATGAAGGGCAACCACTTGTTTCAGATAGCCTGGACAACATGTTACCTGGGTGTTGCCTACATTATTAATTGATAGTAGCCTACAATAGTTAATTGTATCACGTAACAGCCAGGCATTTGTTGGCTCAAGGAGTAGGGAATCAGGCTGGAGAGATTCATGCATGTGTTGCTTTTGCGGGATCGAATCCAGTTTAATGCTAGTTTTCAAAACATATATTTTTTTACATGTCTTTTGTCCGAGTGGCTGTACTTTAGCCGAGCGCTCATGGCGTATATATGAAAAGCGACTTCAAACCGCCTAAAAACAACTTGTTTGTGAATGTCTGACAACTGCTACAGCGCATGAACGAGCAAGGAAACCAGTAGGTGGAGAAACCAGAAGGCACACAAGGAAGCTTGTTGTGCGTGTTTCTGTGTGTGCTTGTGTGGCCCCCCGTAAGTCTAATGCAGGGCTGACTACGCCACCCCTTGGACAGAGCTGGTAAGAGCAAGGGGACTCTTTTTTACAAGGAAGCACACACAGGCTTGGTTTAGTAGTCTACAAAGTAGAAAAAAAATACAATCTTTATTTTAGCTAAAAGTGAGTTGCTGTTGGTTGTCGATAAATGACACACCATTCATGCAACAACATAGGGATAAGCCATAGGAGGGTGAGCCACCCGAATACAAGCTTGACCAGGCCTAGGTTCCATTACCACACGTGAGCTAGGGCACACCACGTTAGAGTAGAACAAACACTGCAAACACAGCCTACAATACCTTGTAACCATGCTCCTTGAGCTGCTTCAAAAGATGCACATTTCACAGCATTACACCGCACACAGTTCCAAATGGGAAAACGTGAAACACTTCAAGGAAACCAGACCACGGGTGCGCTAGTCTATTCTATGGGCCCAATCCACACCGAGGCTTATCACTAGGGAGGTGAGACAGACACAACAAAAAAAGGAAACCGCTAGCTGGTGGCTACAATCACTTCAGTAACACAAATCTCTTACAGTCCACCGGCTAGTGAAAAAACAAAAAGAAAAATAAACACAACGAACAAGTAGGCCGATCTAAAAAAGCAGCACCTGCACATTCATACACATAAAAACACATTCAAAAGAACAGCAGCCGACAATTGGATTGGCTGTAGCCTCTATAAACAAAAGGAAACGAAATATCCAGTTGAGTGCTCTGTGCGTCTACGATTTAGTCTGTCAGTCTATTTACATATAGCTACTAAACGCACGCGCACATTCCAAACACAAGACCCATCGATGGAATACTAGCCGTCCTAGCCAGACATACCCCGGTAGAACTAATAAAAGCAAAGTCCTATCACCATCCCATTGCCTGGTTCAAACAAGGACCATAGAACACATAACAGTTTTGCGTTTTACCAAACACATTAGTATAAAAGTGTACCTCCTCTGTGCTCGTCAGTCTATGCATCCCAACAGGTTTGAAACGCACACACACAAACACTGGCGTCGTTGGCAACCCTCGGCACCACCTTAGCCCATAAGAAGACAATAAAACCTGCCTTAGTGAGTGAAACCCCAGTAACCATTATAGTCTTACCATAACATAATGTTTGTACATACCTTGCGCTACAAACAGCACCCTGAAACACTGCTACACTCCAACACGTTCACAGCTAGCTACAATGGATGGCTACCGGCATGAGGACCCCAGGTGCCTATACACCTGCCTGCTCTCAATGGCGAACCTCTCCCACCCACATTTGGTGACGTAGCAATAAGGGGAAAAGCAAGCGGGGGGCAGAAAAGAGAGCACCTCTAACCTACAGGCCACACTTCACCCCCTCCAAATGAATCGGCGGCCCGACGATTACACCTCTTGCCCAGGAGTCTTCAACCTCTCTTCCTGATGGACCCCCCTCTATGCCACTAGTCGTCCGGGGTAGATGGTAGGGATTGGAATGCTGCCCGGCCGTAGACCTCGCCGAGCGGCGCAAGGCCACAGTGTTGTCCTCAGGCACCCCAGCTGTATCCTCAACGTCCATTTCCTCCGACGCTGAGGTGTCGATTGGAGGAGGTGCAACTTGGGGTTCTTGTTCCGCACCATACCAAATGATCACATCTCGGCCATCACCATCATCCCAGACAGGAGGGCCTTTGGGGGTCACCTCTTCCCGAGCTGCACCAGGGACATCACCAGGTCTAGGCCTCAATCCCGCAGGGACGAGTCGCATCTCCGAACGATGCACCTGTCGGACCGGTCCACCCGCCTCTGCAGGAATCACCGTGTATACCGATCCTGCTCCCGAAGGGCAGCGTTCAACCCGATAGGCCACAGAGTTCTGTCATGAACAATAAGTTCCGGCTTGCGAAAAAGTTCCGGATGACGTAATAATCACGTTCCGATCAGCTGTTAATTTCTAGGTGAATGTCTCTTAGAATCTTCGTGAAACACTGTCTAAACACGTATGAAAAAGGGAGAATTTAAGTCGTCAGTGCGAAATAGATAGCCTATATTTTACACTGTATAGGGGAGAAGATGAAATATGTATCTGGTGAAATACAATTAGCCCTGACTCTTTCGTTTTAAGGTTTTATTGAGCGCCACGCAGCACGTCAAACTTGTAGCCTATTTTACCGCGTCTGTGACCAATATAAGCTAGCCTAGGCCTACTTGGGGTTGTCTGAAGCTAACTATCTGAAGCTAGGCCTGCTTGAAAACACTGAAATAGCCTTGGCTACTGTCATGTTGGATATTGAGTTTCGTTATAAATGTATCTTTAGGCTACAAATCGGTTCGCTAAATATGCCAACCTGTTCGTAGGCTACTATAGGCACTGTTCATCTTCCTCGTCCACATTATTAGTCAAACTCTCAATACCCGTTATAACGTAAGCTACATTTCCAGTTGGCTGCTCAGTTGGCTTCAGATAATCACAAAGTGCCTTTATGTCGCTTATGGGAAGGAAGACAGTAACAATGTTGTCCTACCTCATAACGAAGTTCGGCCTTCTGCATTTTATCTCAAAACACAGAGACTAAACGTCATCTTTGCAGTATACAAGTAATGGCAAATGTGGTGTTCAGCTGGTTACATTTGCGTCAGCAAAAAAGTTGGGGAAGCATTGATTTTGCAAGGTGCTAGTCTAGTTATTTCACACTGGAGTTGGACTACAGCAAAACTATCTTAGGAAGAAATCTGTGTTCATATAGTGTCGTACATAAACTCAATCACTAAGGTATCAGACGCTTTAGTATTGTGATAAAGTGCAAGAAATGTTAACCTGGGTAGACTATTTCATTCAGGGCCAACACAGGTGTAGTAGTACAGTATGCAAGTGTCTCAACATCAACAATAGTAAATACACGTACTGTTTTTAAATTCATTAGTAGGCCCACATGCATATAGTTTACTAATCCCCAGACAGCATGTGTGTAACTTAAATCATAAGACATTTGTCATGGTGCACATGGCTTATGGTGGAGCAATGGGGAGACCACACCAAAAGTGAATTTGAACAAAAAGTAATTTATTACATACATTTGGTGGAAAAAGTTACAAAGTAAGAGGGAAACCAAGTATGTAGTGCAAGTCAGCATTTGTAGAAAAAAATGAGAGCCACTGCAACACTGTCCACTCTAATGTTTCTCATGTGTCAAAGGGAATGAATAATTGCCATTAGCAACTTACTGCCAATGCTATTACAACATATTTATAAAATACACATTTTAATAAACATAATAATAATTAGGCAATAATTACTCAAATGTATGGTCTTTTTATTTCACAAAATAAAACCACAATTGATGTCTGGGCCAGGAGGTTCCTCTTTTTGCTGGCATTGGTGAGCAGGTTCAATGCATATCCTCTCCTCCAAGCTGGCTTGGTTGTGCAGGTGTTTCAGTCCAGTCCTCTTCTCAGGCAGCACCAGTCAACTAACCAACATCTAAGTTAAAACTGTTTCCCAAAACTATCATACTTACATAGTACTTTGTAAGTCTTGACCATGATAGTATCCAAAGTTCAGTAGTCTGGACTAAGGTGGTCATTACATATAGTAGCCTAACACGCGGACTGACACCTGCAAATAACAGACTTACAGTAATGATGTATGAAATCATCTCTCTCTCTTTTTTTTTTGTAATTCAGGGTCATCAAGTTAATTCATTGGTTCATATAGGCCGACCTTGTAAATTAACGACTGCTTTGAATTCACTTTTAAACATTAGTCATTTAAATGTGCTGGTGAAACTGTTGTATACTCTATTGTTATTTACCCTCTATTCACTTGTTTACACCGTCATCTCTGTGGTGCAGTGCAATAAGGCTGATGATAGCCTGCGATGTGCAGCACATGACAGTCAGCTGTCCAAGAGTTCGAATCTGGATTGAAATAGTTATTTTGACTACAATATTCTCACCATTGTTTACCTATAAGTCTATCTATTATGCAGATCATATTATCCCCCCACTCCATGACAAGGTTAAAATCAAAGGCTACATATTCTCAACTGACTGATCAAAAGCGTGCACCTTGTATTATTATCTGCAGATGTGTGACTTTTACTTGTGTGCACGTGGCTGCAAATTGGCTTTCAAATAATATATTTTATGCCTAAGCCATTTTAAAATATGGATGTATGGTGGTTAGAAGTGTATAATATCAACCAGAAACTTAAATCCGTTTATAATTATCAATTTGTACACAAATCTGGAGTTAGTGCAGTCTTTCACATGAAAATCCCCTGAAATTTTTCTACTATACTTCTACCACAGGTCGAGAGGTGTAGTTTGAACTAGCTAACTTTACGACTAGGGTTGCAAAGAGGCGGAAAATGTCCGGTAAATTTCTGGAAACTTTCCATGGGAAGTTAAAGGAACCGTATGTAAGATTGTGGCCAAAACTGGTACTGCAATCACTTTAAATTACTGTAGAGCGGTGTATCCCGTCCCCCTCCCCCCTGACTGGCAGAACTGGCAACCAGGATGCCGAAACACTACTGACTTCGTGATTAGTAGATAGGTGGAGGATGGCGCATCAGGCCAAAACACAACATGACAACATCAACATCAGTTGAGGGCTGCAACTTCACTTTTTAAATGACAATATCTTGGCTGGACTACTGTTGTCAGTGATATAAGCAGGGTTTTAAATTAACACCCACCAAATGCGGGGTTCAAATTTATTTTGGCGGGTGTTAATAAAAACTTACTAGCCAGTTTGGCCTGTGATGCATGAGGCATTACATGCATGATGCATTAGGCTCTGTTCTTGGTCATATATCCCCCTGGCAGTACTTCCTACATTTCCCATGACCACTGTGCTACGTGATGACGTTTCATACGCCCATTGGCTGCGCGCAGTTTGCTGTGAAACCAGCGTGTGAGATGATGGAAACGAATGGAGCATTTACCAGAAAACACAAGGAATTAGAAGTACGAACGGAGTCAGAGCAGGGAGCATAGACTGAAACAGGAGGGAGTTAGCCAGTAAAGTAAAGTAAAATGTACATAACGCATGTACATAACACGTCACGAAATATTAACGCAATTAACGCATTGTGTTTACCTATTTTCTTTGTGGGGGGCTGATGTCATGTAACGGAGGCCGCAAAACCTTGAAGCAGCAAGATGGTTTATTTAATTTATTGTCTATGGAGTTAGGTGAAGATGGAACGTGAGGAGGTTGTAGGCGAAAATGTTCAGTTTTAAAAAGTTGCCTGATTAGTGATCACCACCACCAGACGCATAACGCACTATGCGTAGGTCACCAAGAGACAGAGGAGAGACCAACATTTAGCCAATAAATAGTAGCTGTACGGCAAACTGTTTTTCACTCTTGTTAGAGAAGTATACAATGTCAACATGCACCAACAGCATGTTACATAAAGATGATACTTTTCGGGTCCTCTCTATGAAGATCCAACTTGAACGTAGGCCCTATGCTACTCCATTTATTTGAGAACGCGTCTGAGCACGCACGTGAGAGAGAGAGAAAACGAGTGGCAGGTTCCAGCTGGCTTGTCATTCTTGATGATAATTGATATTTCCTTTTTATTAGGTTAAGATTAAACTAAATGCGGCAGTGGTTGGGACAGACTTATGGGGGCGAGAAGAGGAATGAAGCAGGGGATGAGGATATCGACAGAGAAATAGATAGATAGATATCCCAAACATGAAATGAAGTGTTTGCACTTTCTGTGTATATTTTGTGGTATGTATTCATGGCAACAATGTTAAACGTTTATAGATTAAACTGCTGGCTTCATTAGTCCATCATGCCTGTTTCATTCGTCCCGACCGTGGAATGCTTGAAGCGACAGTAGACAGTGAGGGTCATTCAAATCATTTGTAAATATAGGCTAGTTAGTTAATTTACTCGCATTTGGCAAGGCGAGTGCATGCCTATTTTAAACCCTGTAGCAAGTGACAGCGCGTCACTCCTTACGCCCTCCTATCAGTTCCTATGGCCACTTGGCCAGTGCGAATGCAAATGAAAAAATGGTTTTGGGGGAGAGTAGTTAGTAGAACTGATTTAGAAGTGGACTGTTCCTATAACTACATTCCTGTAAAGCAGCACCAATGTAGGGCAGTGTTCCTACCCAAACAGTAACTTCATATGGCTATTTTACAAGCGATAAAACCTACTCTGAGTGATGTTTGCCCTATTAAAGGTTTGTGCTATCAAAATGATTTTGGAAACGTTATTTTAAGGTAAATACAAATACTCTTTAGGGGGACTTTAAATGACACATGTATACACGTTAATTCAAGGCAGTCATTAGGCTGTAAATGCTATTAGTGTCTCCCTATGTCGGTGTAATAGAAGAGTGTCAGAGAAGCACCTACACTTTCTATCTGTCAGGGACCTGAAATGTGCATGTGGACTCATGCACACACATACACAAACATTTATACCCAGTTGAGGATGCTGGGAGATCACTCTCCGCATCTTCTTTCTGTAGCCTGTAACTGCCTATACAGGTATTTCTTTTCGATGGCCATCCCTTCATGGTCCTTGCTTCATGGTCAAGGCTGTGATTACTCATTCTTCTCTCTCTCCTTCTAAAATAATGAAGATTAGATTAGATTCAACTTTATTGTCATTGTGTAGAGTACAAATACAGGGACAACGAAATGCAGTTTGCGTCTAACCAGAAGTGCAAAAAAGCAGAAAAGTGCAATGTGACACACAGTATAGACAGGTGGTGCAGTATAAGCAGTAGAAGACATATAGTGCAGTGTAGACAGTAGTATACAGTTAAGAAAGTGGTATGGTTTACAGTAATATAAATTAAATATAAATATGTGCAATGTATTAGCAGTAGCCTTATAAGAGCAGGATAGATATGGATATGCAGTGTGAACAGTGTATGAATATCATGTACAGATATGTGCAGTGTAGTCGCAGTAACATTATAAGGCTAACAAAAATAATACAATATAGATATACAGTATGCAGTATATTAACAGTAATATTATAAAAACAGAATAAATTTGGATATTCAGTATGAACCGTAGACAGATATATAGACAGATATGTGCAGTATAGTAACAGTCAACATTATAAGTAAGTGTATGCACATTAAGAACAGTAAAGAGCTGTAGAATATAGATGTATAAGCTTAAGTGTAATTGCACTATGCATATTTTTACGTATAAATAGAATACTATGGATGGTATAGGGTAGTGTAATTGAAGATAAAAACATGTTAATAAATCATAGGGCTTAATTATACCACATATAATATTCTTATAATATATTCCACATCCACATAATCTTTATTTACACCATGCTCACTGGAGGACTGAAGGCATGAGCTCACTTGTAGCAAGTGTGTAATAAAAAACCTAAGATTAAACGTAAGGCATAGGCTACCAGCTTGCCAGCCAGCATTGATTATGGGCAGTCTGGATGGATGGATTGATAGACAAATACTTTATTCATCCCGAGGGAATTTTAACTAAGCTATTTCATTCAAAACCAAGACATATTTGCCCTTTCTTGTTTGTCAAATAGTCTAACACGAACTAAGAAACTATATTTCTAATTCAAACAGTTTAGATTGTCCTAAAAACATTAAGCTATCTGCTAATGTCAACACGACTAGCAAACAACAAAAGTCACCAAATAACAAGCATTGCAAATGTTACGGTCATGCACACATTGTGGAATTGCTGATAGGCCTAATAACGCCGTAATAACCAGAATAATTTGCAATTGCAACAAATAAAATGACTTTATTACCTGAGCTGATCCACGAGCTTCTGGTGAGGTAGTTCTGCTGCTCCGCATCCAGATCCAGATGTAACGTTACGTTAGCAAGTTGAGTGGGTCGATCTTCCGTAGTAAAACAAAAAAATACGTTTAAAACCTACCAACCAAACCACTGTAAAGCCTATATGTAATGTCTATGAGAAAATGTTCAAATATAAAATCGGTGCCTGAACGGCAGAAGTATTACACTGAACGTAGGTTGGTAGGCCTATTCCTGTAACGCAAAGCGTGCCGTCAAGCAAGCCATCAACCCCTTGTTGCTGAAGGACTCCTTCGCACGTTTACCGCAGTAGGATTCGGTGGTCACAAAGCATAGACGTCACAAAGGGGTAAATGGATCGTCCAGCGACAGCAAGTCATAGCAACGACGCCAACATTCTATGAGAAACATTTTAATGTGAGATCGGAACGTGATTATTACATCATCCGGAACTTTTTCGCAAGCCGGAACAAATTGTTCATGACAGCTCCAATAGTCCTGGATTTTATTTCTCCCATGTGGGTGGTTTCGCAAGTAGATCAAATCCCCTTCTTGGAATCCAGCATCGTTTACCTGCTCATTATGGTTCTGGTTCCGCCTGAGGGCCTGTTCTTCTGATCTTTGTCTGACGTGGTCATGAGTCATCCAGGGTGTTGGTGTCCGGGGCAGCCTCCCTGGCACCAAGCAAGAAATCAACTGGGATGGTGGACAAACATCAGATAATATGGGGTATGCCCTGTGGTCTGGTGCGGGGTAATGTTATAGGCAAAGGTGAGCTGAGGCAGATGGTGTGGCCAACGACGCTTCTCTGTCTCGGGTAGTGTGCGCATCAAGTTGTGGAGTGTGCGGTTGAACCGTTCGCACTGGGCGTTCCCTTGAGGATGTTATGGTGTGGTGCGGCTCTTTTGTATACCGTACATCTGACACAGTTGCTGGATCAGGAGGTTCTCAAAGCTTCGCCCCCGTATACGAGTGTATACGAGCTGGGGGACCAAACCTATGGAACCATTGCTGCACCAAGGCCCTGGTCACCGTGGGCGCTTTTTGGTCTTTAGTAGGGACAGCCTGTGAGTACTTTATGAAAATGTCTGTGAGGATCAGGACATTCTCTCCGGTGAATGTCTGTGAGGATCAGGACATTGGCTGGCTCTAGCAGAGTAAAGTCGAGCGCTAGTATTTCATTTGGGCGAGTGGCTTGCATCGTGCTCCAATACGTACAGCCTTTAGGCCTGGACAGCCTTCCCCAAAACGCATCGCTGGCACTGCTGACACCACTGTTCGGCATCTTTAGTCATACTGGGCCAAAAACATCGGCTCCGGAGTAGCTGGAGTGTTCTTTCCATGCCTTGATGCCCTTGCTGGTTGTGGACGCTCCGTAGGACTTCTGCTTGCAGGCACTGGGGCAGCAGTAGCTGGAGAGTCTCCGGACCTCCCCCTGGTGCATGAATCAGGTGGTACAGAACTCCTTCCTCATCAACTAGGCGGTCCCATTGTCGGAGCAGGGCTCTGCTGGATTTGTGTAACGTTTCACGCTCTGTTGCACCTGGCCGTCGCCCTTCTTGGAAGTACTTCCTCACGAGCCCAATAACTGGGTCGGCTTCCTGCAATGAGCTGAGATCCTGGGGTGTACGCCCCGGTAAGGCCACCACCTCCCCACCCCACATTGACCCTCTATGGCGGGCATCAGACCGAGGCTGGTCAATGGGCCCAATGTGGGGACCTCTGTCCCGAAGGTGAAGCGTTCCAGATACTGACGAGAGAGAGCGTCCGCGTTCTGATTGCTCTTGCCTGGCCGATATCTGAGAGTAAAATTGAATGACGCCAGCTGAAAAGCCCACCGCTGCTCGGTCGCGCCCAGCTTTGCCGTGTGCAGATGGCTCAAGGGGTTATTGTCAGTGAGGATTGTGAAATGGTTCCCTAGCAAATATTCGCGGAACTTTTCTGTTACTGCCCATTTTACTGCAAGTAGTTCAAGCTTGATGGAACTATAGTTCTCCATGTTTCTTTCAGCAGCTCTAAGTCCCCGACTGGCAAATGCGACTGGACGTACTTTCCCTTCATGTTCTTGGGAGAGGATTGCACCAAGGCCCCCATGACTGGCATCTACCTCCAAGATAAAGGGCTTCTTAAAGTTGGCGTGTGCCAGCACTGGAGCCGAGGTGAGTCGCTCCTTCAGAGACTGGAATGCTTGCTCACATCCTCCGTCCCAGGCTGATGCCAGAGGAACAGGGGGTGGGGGTCTTTCCCTTCCTTCGAGGTCCACTGAGTCTTCCTACCAGATGGTGGAGTGGGGCTGGCAGTTTTGAAAATCCCTCCACGAAGCGCCGATAATAGCTTGCGAATCCGAGGAAAGATCGTAATTCCGCCAGGTGTCCAGGACTTCTCCACTCCTTGACCACCTCTATCTTGGCGGGATCCGTGGCAACTCCCTCAGCAGAGACCACATGCCCCAAGTAACTGACCTGGTGCTGGAAGAAGCGGCATTTTGACAGTTTTACTTTTAGTCCCTCTTTTTGCAGGCGGGAAAACACCTCTCCCAGTCTTTCCAGATCTGCTGGACGGTAGTGGAAAAGACGATCACGTCGTCCAGGTACAGTAGAACGGACTGGTATCTGCAATCACCGAACATGCGCTCCATCAAGCGCTGGAACGTTCCAGGCGCGTTACATAGTCCAAATGCCATTCTGTTGAACTCAAACAGGCCGAAAGGCGTACAGAAGGCAGTCTTTAGCTTATCCTGCTCCGCCATTGGAACCTGATTGTATCCACAGGCGAGGTCCAAGGTGGAAAACCATTTTGCTCCTGAGAGTGCATCCAACGATTCTTCGATACGGGGAAGGGGGTATGCGTCACGGCGGGTTTTTGCATTTAGCTGGCTGTAATCTACACAGAGGCGCAAACTCTTATCCTTCTTAGTCACCAAGACTATTGGAGAAGAATATGGACTGCTACTTTCTCTGATGACTTTACTATCTAAGAGCTGTTGGATGTGCGCCTTTACAGTTTCATACTTGGAGGGTGGGATTCTATGGTACGGCTGCCGAACAGGAGCATTGTCCAGCTGGGGAATCTCATGGCTGATTAAAGACGTGCATCCTAGGTCTCCATCCCCTTGGGAAAAGATGTTGCTATACTGGGCCAGGAGGGCCTTGGCCTCGGCAGCTTGTTGCTGGGTCAACCCCGGGAAGTCCGGCGCTATGAGCTCAGGGACACTGCAGCACTCAGCTACCTCCTGTGTGGAGACATAAGCTTGACACTGTTCCCATGAAGGGTCGACTGATATGGACGCAGCTGTTCCTGCTGCAGCCGCCTCCACAACTTGTACCGTGCCAATAGGGCGGCGTGGGGGCAACCATACCTTTGTGTTACCAACATTCACTACAGGTGCATATAGCAAACCCTTTCTAGCTGGCACCAGGGTAGGGGACACCAGTAGGCCTTCGGGCAACTGCTCCTCATCAAAGCCCAAGGGCTCCAGCAAAAACGCTGCAGACTCAAGCTGGGGACATGTAACCAGGACCATGGTTAGAGCTCCTACCTCAAGACAAATTGACATTTTCCCATGGACCTTCACTTCGGTGCATTTACAATGGCCTGGATCTGTTCACAGTGTCTCAGTGCACGTCGAGCTGCTGGTGCTGCCGATTTCACAGGAGGGGAGTGGAAGAACTGTAACCCATGTTGTCTAAAAAGGATCTGGTAGCACTCCCCAATTACTAGGGCTGTAACGATACACCAACCTCACGATTCGGTTTGTATCACGATTTTTGACCCACGGTTCGATATGAATCTCGATTTTTCTTTTTTTTGGGGGGGGGGCTAGACATTTTATTAAATAACATTTGAATAGCCTCCCTTAGAACACCAGAGGATTACAATATAATATATCAATTATTTTATATCCTGATATAAAAATATTTTTCTGAATGACTGATATTTATGACAGCACACTTTATGCAGATTAGCCTATAGCCTAGGCCTGCTATTTTTTATTACAACTCTACCTCTTTAATTCAGCTGTCTGGTTGAAGCCTGGAAATATTGTAAACAAAGTAACATAGTTGGCTAGCTTAGCCTATCATAGTCTACTGATTGTTGGACTGTTCAGTTTTCCCATGTGTGTTTAAGTTTCAAGGTAATACTTATTCTCCTTGGGACAGGTATTGAGATGATCAGACAACTTCAATGCAAGAGTTTTAAACAAATATGTGCAGCATGCTAATGATGCTAAGTGGATTTAATAGTAATTTAGCTAGTCGTCTTCTATGCGTCCTTGCTTTCACGATTGTGAATGTTTTATTTAAGTCGCGCGTGTTCATTGAGCAGGAGAGGGAGAGGGAGGGAGCGCGAGAGAGAGCGGGGCAAGGAGAGGGGGTTTACTTCTATACTGTTTGGTAAAGTTGCACACCTAGTCTACAATGAAAGCAAGGAGAGGTATGAAATTATTATTTATTTATTTGTTTGTTTTTGGACAACGTAGGCTACCGATAAGTAAAGCGGGAGATGTGGGTTGCTTTTGCAGCCGCGTAAGATGCAAAGCACTGCGTGAAACACTAGAAAGGTGTGTCGCGATTCTGCCTTTTCACACCGCGACACAGTATTGTTGATATGAATGTCGCGATTTCGGTTTCGAATCGTATATCGTTACAGCCCTACCAATTACATTCATTCCTAGTATCCCGGGTGTTATGAGTTTGCGGTCTTTAAGCGTGCTATTGTCTGGGTCTTTAACAATTAAGATTCCCCTCCCCGGAATGCATTGCCCCAGTACCCCCACGTCCAACTCTAGGTAACCGATATAGGGGATGTCTAGACCAGCGGCCTTAAGCCCAAGCCATCTACAGTCTTTCTTTTGCAGATGATGGAAATGCTCTCGAAAGAAGCTGGTGGTCACCATTGACCCAGTGTCAATCAAGCAGGGAACTGTTACGTCTCCCATAGAAACAGCCAAGACAGGACAGGTTTTAACTAACTTATCATATGACGGAGGATGCAATGAGCCTGACACATCCCCTCCCAGCGTGTGGCTCTGCACACTGGGAGATGTTAGTTTCCCGGTTGGCTAGTAAAGTTGTCTGGGCCTAGTGCTGGGTTAGGGGGGATATCAGGGGGGAGACGTGAAGCTGACCTACTATTGTGAGTGGAGAGAGCTACCTGGCAGTAGCGGGCTATATGACCTAGTTGATCACATCGTAGACAAATGGGCTGACCATTGGGGGCACGTTTTTATCGCCCACGTTGTGGTGGAGGGGCCTGTGATCTGCCACTAGGGTGTCCTAACTGCCTTACGAGCATGTCCAACTGGGCCTGTTGCTTAAGGAGCAAGTCTTTTAGTTCCAAAAATTCTGATGACTGGGGGGCGGTACCACATTGCGACACAATGTGAGCTTCACTGCTCGCACCTGGAGGGCGGTAGTTACGGTCGCGGTTGGGCTGACCTTCCTGCACCCACCTTATAGCTTCCTTCCTTACGTCTAGAAGAGTCAACCTATCTGCTCGTACCAATCGCCTGAGTTCTCTGCGTAACATGGGATCACAGACATTTTTACAGAACTGGTCTCTCAGAACAATATCAGGGTTTCTAATGGCACCTTCATTTGACTGTTTTACTTTCTCCAACATTTCCATTAAAGCATGAGAGAACTCAAACAAACTTTCATTGTCTTTTTGCTTTCTGCTAAAGAAAGGCTGTTGCCAGTACACATATGATTTAGCACACCCATATACTTCCCTTAAGACTTCAATGATCAACTCAGGGTTTTCACGTGTGGCTATAGGACGGTACTTCTCATTTCGGGCTTCGCCCTCTAAGTGGTCAAACAAAAACAAGGCCTTGTCAAAATTAGACATATGCGTCGCCCGAATGCAGCTTTTCGCTTCTTCAATCTATTCTTCGACGGACAAAGACCCAGCAGTTGCAGAGCCAGAAAACTTCGGGCACCGCCGCTCTCGAGGTATAAAGATCGCTTGCTCCCGTCAAACAGGCTGGGTACTAGTCCCTTCCCCCGAAAGTCTCTCATTTTCAGCCTGGAGCTGCTCCAAACGTTGTCGCAGCTGCTGTAACTCCACCGCGGACCCCTCTTGTTCACTCATATTGTTGTCAGCTGCTGTTCTCTGCACACGGTTGCGTGCTCTCTCTCTCTCACATACATACACCCACACACACAGGTGCTGCTTAAATAGATTAATCTAGCGACACAATAGTGATCCTGCCGACTACTACGCCAAAATGTGCCCCCCCGTAAGTCTAATGCAGGGCTGACTACGCCACCCCTTGGACAGAGCTGGTAAGAGCAAGGGGACTCTATTTTACAAGGAAGCACACACAGGCTTGGTTTAACAAAGTAGAAAAAAAATACAATCTTTATTTTAGCTAAGTGAGTCGTTGTTGGTTGTCGATAAATGACACACCATTCATGCAACAACATAGGGATAAGTCATAGGAGGAGTGTGAGCCACCCGAATACAAGCTTGACCAGGCCTAGGTTTCATTACCACACGTGAGCTAGGGCACACCACGTTAGAGTAGAACAAACACTGCAAACACAGCCTACAATACCTTGTAACCATGCTCCTTGAGCTGCTTCAAAAGATGCACATTTCACAGCATTACACCGCACACAGTTCCAAATGGGAAAACGTGAAACACTTCAAGGAAACCAGACCACGGGTGCGCTAGTCTATTCTATGGGCCCAATCCACACCGAGGCTTATCACTAGGGAGGTGAGACAGACACAACAAAAAAAGGAAACCGCTAGCTGGTGGCTACAATCACTTCAGTAACACAAATCTCTTACAGTCCACCGGCTAGTGAAAAAAAAAAAAGAAAAATAAACACAACGAACAAGTAGGCCGATCTAAAAAAGCAACACCTGCACATTCCTATCACCCTCCCATTACCTGGTTCAAACATGGACCATAGAACACATAACAGTTTTGCGTTTTACCAAACACATTAGTATAAAAGTGTACCTCCTCTGTGCTCGTCAGTCTATGCATCCCAACAGGTTTGAAACGCACACACACAAACAGTGGCGTCGTTGGCAACCCTCGGCACCACCTTAGCCCATAAGAAGACAATAAAACCTGCCTTAGTGAGTGAAACCCCAGTAACCATTATAGTCTTACCATAACATAATGTTTGTACATACCTTGCGCTACAAACAGCACCCTGAAACACTGCTACACTCCAACACGTTCACAGCTAGCTACAATGGATGGCTACCGGCATGAGGACCCCAGGTGCCTATACACCTGCCTGCTCTCAATGGCGAACCTCTCCCACCCACATTTGGTGACGTAGCAATAAGGGGAAAAGCGAGCGGGGGGCAGAAAAGAGAGCACCTCTAACCTACAGGCCACACTTCACCCCCTCCAAATGAATCGGCGGCCCGACGATTACACCTCTTGCCCGGGAGTCTTCAACCTCTCTTCCTGATGGACCACCCTCTATGCCACTAGTCGTCCGGGGTAGATGGTAGGGATTGGAATGCTGCCCGGCCATAGACCTCGCCGAGCGGCGCAAGGCCACAGTGTTGTCCTCAGGCACCCCAGCCGTATCCTCAACGTCCATTTCCTCCGACGCTGAGGTGTCGATTGGAGGAGGTTGTAACAATCAACCTTTTACCTTTGGCTGTGTTAACTAAAACGCACAAGGGGCTCTTTTGAAAGATTAAGCAGTTAACAATAAACACGTTAACTACTGGCCACACTTGTGGGCGAAACATAATTCTTACAGGTTGGTGAAAAGGAGGGGCTACCTTTTCACACAACACCGCTGTCACTCGTACTATATGGTAAATTCAATAATTCACAGATGTATAGCTGGAGAAGAAGAGATAAGATTATGTTCCTAGGACTAACACTTTCACACCAGCACTCTCCATACAGTGAGGGAACTACTTGAGTTGCCCTGTCTGAAGAGTTGTAAGTTGGCCTAGTTCTCTTAAACAAGATAAACAATCTCGAAATAATCTAAAATAAAACAACACAATCTCAAAATTGTCTCTAAAGTGGCCTACCCTCTAATATAGTTGTCAAAGACCACCTTGGGACCTACCAAAGTAGCCTGACTCCACCTGTCTACGTACTTCTGCTCATTTAAGTCAGAGAGTCTGGTATCCAGGCTACTACCAAAGCCCCTTTGTGTTTTATTCTCTAAATTGTTTAAATGTTTTCCGGGAGTGCTTTAAGGGGTCAGTCATTCTGCACTGACAGTAAATTGTATTGAAGTGTAATATCTGGGTTGGGATTGGAGATTGGAATTTGGGTTTCTACTCAGTCATGATGTTAGAGAACAAAACATGAGTTTAGGCAAGTCCCTCCACTCGGCGGCCATATACCAACGTTTTATGGGCACTCATCGGGCACAGTCTTTGGGTCGAACTGCGCGTGCGCAAGGCTTCACGACACCAATCTTGCTCCAGCGGCGAGATCACAACACATGATTGGCACGATGTCTTCACAACACACCATATGATTGGCTCAATGTATTCACATGTCGACGTTTTGCCGAGGAAGGGGTGGGATATGTGTAGATAACGGCCATATTGGCGTGACAAACTAGCCCCATGCATTTGGAGTATTTTTTGGAGTGCTGTGTCTCCTCATTAGAAAGTCTCTGGTTTAGGCCTATACGCCTGAAGGCAGTTCAGAGGCAAGTACGGCTTTAAAATACAATATATTGGAATGATTGTGGTCTTACTGTAAATGGGACAGGCCCTAAACCAACAAAGGATAAGGATCAACTGATGGGCAACAAATTGACAAAATATATACTTATTTAATTTATGTCACATAGAACTATATTGTTGTTTCAACACGTAGGCCTAACAACACGCCAACTCAAAACGTTATTTGTTTTCTCTTTGGCCGCCTACTGTAGCTGTGTGTAGAAAAGTGAGAATCAAATTAAACAAATCCAGATCCTGATACAGTCTAAGGAGTTCAACGTAGCAGGGTTAGGATTGGACATGCCGAGGGCAGGAAGCACCAGAGAGATGTGGTCCCTGTGTGGCCTCTGACACCCGTTCTAGCTGCCCCAAAGCACCTGCTGCCCAACACTTCTTGGACTGTCAACGTGACTCAAAGGGCAATGTGTAAGTTCATATACTTTTTCTCATCTCATCCGAACTGTAAGACGCTCAGAAATTATATATATATAGCCTCGGAAACATAGACGTCGAGCTATATCCTCACTTGAAGGAGCTTGTGTGGACAAATAGGGTGAAGAGTTAAATACTCGTTAATCTGACTCCATTTGATTAATAATTTGTATCACCAATCAATTACCGTGGGGTTGTAAAAAGTATTAAAAGGTAGTAAATGAAATTAGCCAAATTTAAGGCCATTTAAAAGTATTAAAAAGTAATAAACGTCATCTGATGAGGTATTACATTTTCGAACCACTAACTATGATGTTTTCCATTTGTGTTAAGTGCAGGCCTATCTCCTAAAATTCGCGTGAATTTATTTATAATATATTAATTATATGTGCGAGTAGGACCTAAGCGATATGTCAGTGTGCGTTCGCGGTAAAAACTTTTAGCGCCCCCTCAAACTCTATGCTCAAACTGGATATACGGCTGGCTTACTGCCTAAACTTGTTGCCAAAAGTTTGCTACCATTGACGATGTCATGGGAAATTTAATTTTTTCGGACATTTGGTTAGAGGACTCGAGATTCAAAGACTGGCTTAGGCTAGTTGGCAACAGCCAAGAGGCTTATTACCACGTCTGTAAAGACAATAAATGCCCCTGGATGGGAGTGAATGCCATCAGGTCACATATGGAGTCTACCAGAGCCGTTTTTCTACCGAAGAGACGACTGCCTGGCTCATCGGCCACGTAGGGCTACTGTCTCCACATAAATATGCGTCATTGAAGCTATCAGTATGTCTACGCTACCAGCTGTCATTGTCATCCAAAAAAGTAATCATTTGCGCCATCGCGTTTCCAATGACGAAGAGCAGCAGACATGGCAAACTAGGCCTAGCCAGAGAATGTCTAATAAGCCTACATAGGCCTACAGTATCACAATAACCCATTTTCAAATTAAAAGTCCCCATAAAGGCAGAAGGCCTTTTCATTCAAACAAATATATAATTAAATGAAATGGGGAAAAAAACAAGAATATAACATGTAAACATATGCATATGTTATAAGGGGTTATTTGCAATGAGCTACCCCTGCCTTGACTACAGAATAGAGGTTAAATATAGGCCTGACAGTGTTGCTTTGTTTAGGCTATAAGATAAGGTTTAGGCTATAAGATTTAACATTTTCTACCCTCAGTAAATGTCATGTTAAGGTTAGTTTATAATATAATATATTTTAAGTCAATTTGTCAATTAGTTTCCACAAAATTTCCCAGAAGTCACCATTTAAGGGGTTATTTTTCAAACATTTCGTCACAGGGAGCATGCAGGCCCAAAAGTATTTTATCACATGGGGCCCACATTCTCCAGCAACACCCAATTAAGTAAGGGATAATGTATAGAACGCCGGTCATTATGAGTAAAATAAGTCCCGACAGGGCGAACCGGACCCCGACGCGCCAGCGGAGGGGTCTTGTTTCGCCCTGAAGGGACTTATTATCCCATAATGACCGGCGTTCTATACATTATCCCGCTTATTATATGGCTACTTGCCAAAACGAAAAAATAAACTCCACGATATGTCTCTTTACACTTAATTGTTACCGTTATGTCGTGGCTTTTGCTGAGAAACAAATAGTTCGCAACACACGCTGAACTTGATTCAAACATTCTTTAGAACACAGCTGATCAACCGTCTGCTTTCACTTTTGAATGAAGTTCCAATGCAAGAAGTGACCGGAATACTTGCGGAGTGATATGATCAGCAGCACAAAACCCGTTGCCATTGACAGCGGTAATTATATGTTTGCAGCGGTAATTACATGAATTTATTTTACCGTAGAACGTTGGGAAATCCCATTCAAGTCAATGGAGCGTTCTACTAGCATTGTGAAGAGCCGTATAATAATAATTAGTATTTTATGCAATTATTATACAAATAATTATAGCAAATTATATGAGACAGCAAGGGTGTGTGTGTGTGTGTGTGTGTGTACTGCGTATGGTCGTGGGCCTTTTTAGAAGAAAGTCCAGTATACCTTTTCTGATTTTCATTTGTCATGTGTCTTGATTGAGATAGAATGATAGTGAAAGAAAGAGTGTAGTGCTGGAGAAGTGGTGTGTGCTCTTCCTACACATAACAATGAAATAACTTTTTTATCTTGGGTTAGGATTAAATAACAAATAATTGTGTATAGGCCAGTGTTTTTATTGAAGCAAAAAAGGAACAAATTATCCAGTAACTTTAATAATAGATACTTGATTTGAATTGTAAGCATTGCTACACTTTCTTACTCAGAAAGTTAAGTAACAGAAATGACAGTAATCTGTTACTTTATAATTAGTTACCCCCAACACTGAATTTCGAAAGGTTGCCGCTAGTTGCAGCTCGAAGTCGTGTTGGTATTAAACAATATTGTGAAGGTATTAAAAAAAGGTATTAAAAGGTATTAAATTCAACTTAAGAATTTCTGTATATACCCTGTAAGTTATCCAATTGGTAGGCAAATGAACAATTTAATAGGCATTAAGTCTTAAAGGTAAATGTAACCAATATCACTTCAGTTGAATGTACAAGTAAACTCACAATTCACAGAGGTAAACTTGACAAGTTAAAGATAACAGATACACCAGATAAAACAATACAAACCCAGAGATAGAGAAAGGGGGAGAGAGAAAGAGAGAGAGAGAGAGAGAAAGACAAAGGGAGACAGAGAGAGAGGAAGAGGGGGAGAGAGAGGGAGAGGAAGAGGGAGAGAGAGTCAGAAGACCAAGCCACAAGGGCCTAGCTCAAGAGGAGAGTGGAGATGGAAAAGAAAAGAGAAAACCCCCCGGAGGACAAGAGCCTCCACTTTTATCATTCACTTGGGCCTCCCCCGACTCATCAGAGTTCCTTTGTTGTCTGAGGTGGATGGGTGTGGCCCAGGTGGATATCATAACTTTATGCTACCGTGGAATTCTTAGTCTACAACTATGCACAGATACATTCAATTGTAACGAAACTATGATCAGACTGTTGCACACGTTACAAGTATTAATTCAAGACCAAACATGAATGTATTATTCACAACACATATTTACAGAGCAATACTGTATGATAATGAGGTTGGCCTATCTCACCACAAGACGTCAAGTAGGCCCAGGACTGAGAGTCCGTTTACACGACACCGCCGGGTGGATTTTCTCTTACCGCTTTCACACCTTTAACGACTCCGGCAAGAAAAAAACTTGCGTGTACACACAGAGGTGTAACCGGCTAAATGTGCTGTAGTGCATATGCCAGACCAGTCGATGGCGCCGCTGTGCAGAAGCTTCACGACAATTTCGCGTGAATCGCGTAGAAGAAAACATTGTTGAAACAGTTTGTTAAGCCAGAGAATGTCTAATAAGTGCTCTGGTTAAGCCGTCGCATGAAATAAGGAGACTACAGACAATTCGGTTTTCAATTCAACTGTTAAACTAATTAAGTTCATTTTCAAGGTATGTGACTGCTATGTGAAATTTCAAATACTTAGCCTACGCATTGCATTAGGTCTGAGCACCACTGGAGAAAACACTAACATGCAGTAAGCTAATGTTTAACTAAGTTAAGCTAACGTGTGCTTCTAACTTAGCCACTAAAGGCTGATAGGCTACATTGTGCACATAAATCATGACAGGGGAAAGAAAAACATTTTAATATGATAAATAAATGGTTTGGTTTGTTTTGACAAGCAACATGTCAGGTCGAGTGCCGTGGCTGAGTTGAGAGGTGGGGCTATGTCGTCATAAAGTTGCCGGCTTCGCACCTACAGGCGTCTACACGGCGAAAGTTAGCCGGCGGTTTCAAAAGTTCCCACTTCGGAAGCCGGTTTCAAAAGCTATCGGTTTCAGTCTCCTAAACTGCCGGCGTCGTGTACATGCAAGGCGTAACCGTTAACAAAACCTCACCGGTTTCACAAAAACCGGCGTCGTGTGCATGGCCCCTGAGTTACCTCTCAGTAGAGGGGCCAGAACAAGGAGCAAATGGTCACTTTATGCATGAGCGGGTGTTGGGGATCTTTGGCCATGGCCAGCTAAGGGCCTGTCCACACGGAGACGCTTTTTAGGTTAAACGCAGAGGTTTTGCTTTGTCTTGGCCGAGCGTCCAAACGAATCCTGTAAACGCACTGCCCGAAATCGCACTTTTCTGAAACCTGGTCCCAGAGTGGAGAAATCTGAAACCGTAGCCCTTTTGAGTTCGTTTAGACAGCGAAACCACACATCCTGCTTGCGTATCGATGATGTCATCGCCACACCTCAGCTGCCCTGGACTTGCACTTATAGTATTGCCTAACAATACTAGTTTTCATACATGACATTACCTACGATTACACTCCGTTAAGATAAATATCACAACTGATGCTGCGCAGCGCCGATAGCTTATGACTTGGTGGACTGAACACTGTTTTTCCCGGTGTTTTTTTATGCATTCTAGCTACTGTCACTGTCAGTGACGCGAGAGAACTTAAGTTATTAGGAAAGTGCGGTGTAAGTTTAGGCTACATTAATTTGTGCGTAGTGCCAGTGTCATTCATTTATTTTACATGTCTTACAACATATATACATGCATTCACAGTCGAGTGAAATCAGATATAAGCATACAAAGATGCTTAGAACTCACGTTAAGCCGATGGTAGCACACTGAATGCGAATGCACGATTTGATGCAGGCAAAAGTATTGACTGTTACTAACAAAGGTTTTATAGCAATATTATAAATGTGGCGATAGAATAGCCTAGAACTTGGGTAAGCCTTGCGTTTAGTAGCCTAATTGCGGTGATAGCCAAAACTAATGTGAATCACGGACTATCCTACAACCAAAGAAAGTAAAGGTGATTAGTAGGCCTACCTGCGTTAGCCAAATAAAGGACGGGACTGCACCCTTCACAAACCGTAAAATAAAAAGTTTTAAACTTAAAGTTTATTAGTTTTACAGTTGGCTACAGTTGACAGTTCACCATCAGTCCACACAAATAATTCTGGTTTCCTTGCACTAGCCATTTCGCCGTAGCCTATTCTGTCTGTTTTTAAAGGAGAACTTGGCAACTATTTCAACGTAATAAACCCGTTTAGAAATCATTTGGATGGTTAAATGACCTGTTCCGGTAAAAATGGTGACTTTCCCCGCTGCGCTTAGCGTCCCCAGGCGGAAAACCAACCTTGCAACATTGAGACTTACCGTCCCGGAAAGAGAAGTGAGAAACAAGAAACTCGTTTTAAATCGTGTTTCTTACCTTGTAACATCGTAACCAAACTTATGCTAACCGTTCGCTAGCTTGTAAACAAATCCATGTGCTTTGTCGTTACCTTTTTCCACAGTTTGAAATAGCATAATGCACAATTTCTCCAGCAGAGGGGGAAATCCTGCCAAGTTTCCCTTTAAAGCGCAAGTTTTGCAAGTTTTGGTGAATTTCTGTAAAGACACAGTGCCTCCTATAGGCCTGGGGAATGAAGTAACGTGTTGAGTCGTGTTGAGATGGATCCATTTGGACGCAAATATTCTTGATACGGTTCTAGGGAAGACGGAGGAAAAAAAGATCGGTTTGATACGTGTGAACTAGGCCTAAGACAATACAGATCAAACACAGGCATCCACACATGTAAATTGAATGCAAAAGGCATTCTTTAGAAATGCATAAGGTTTGGGCAAAAGACGGGCCTTACAAAACCAAGTAGTCAAGCATAAACTAATTTGGTCGTTATCATAATCTGAGAAGCAGCCATTCAGCTGCAGCGTCGACAGTACATGGTGACCTCGAGAAATGGCTATCTATGTGACAAAAACGCCGTAATTCCCCTTTAATGTCTCTATCTTTAGCTGTAGAGAGACAGCTTTGCCCTACCCTGTGTTCCTTATGTATTTATTATTTATTTTGAACAAGCCTCGGTTAGGAGTCTGCCACTTCAGCCAAGTGGTACTGTGCAGAGCTGGAATGTAATTACAAAGAGCAAATTATTGTCAAGTTGCACCACTTAGGTGACTACAGCCTGGACAAATTCAAACACTATGTATTTGTTTAATGGTGCTGTCTTTGTATGTCTCACACTTAAATGTAACAAGACACATCCACCTTTCCATCTTCTTTAGTAATTTCACTGACAGCATGCTTTAGAATCTAAATGAATTTCCCACCATACCTTACCCAATACACTTGTGCAGCATACTGTAATTGAACCACTAATCCATATTGGCAGTCTTTTATTCAATGAGATTAGGTAAAAGGCCTTTACACTAGACAGTACACAACACAACTGTCTAGTGTCTAATGCTCAATGGAGAAAGTTGGACAGGTTAGTTTTATACACAACACTTTTTAAACTCTTGCAGGAATTTGATGTGTCCTAAGGACCACTGGCTTCATCAGAGGTGTGCCACACCTGGCTCAAACTTGCATCAGATCTTCATATCTGATCTGTGCAGAGCCTGCGAGAGTTCACACAAGAGAGTATTTTCTGGGTGTTAGAATTTGTACAGACTTTTTACTTTAATGTGCCCTCTGAATATTAAAGCGCGTCCCAAAAAGTGGGCTTGAAATTGTGCTCTTGAAATCACTGAAACTGTGCCCTTGAAATGATTGAAATGTGTCCTGTCGAAATGTATGGTAGTGTATATCTGGAGTGAATGCTAACTGTTACTCTGAGGCTTTGTTTACACATGGCCGTTTTTTTGTCAGTTTACATTCAAACCTGCAACCGGAGTTTTCCAAAATCTCCACTCTGGCCGGAGTTTTTAGAAAGAATCGTTTTCAGAGGCGAATTCTAAACGAGGCCTGAGAGCGTGGATTGCTATAGAGATGCTATAATGAAAGTGAAACACAGTACTCCACGTTGGACCTTTTTCAAAGTTTAATGTGTTTTTTTTCCAGCCCTAGGTCTTGCCACGAAGTAAGAAAACCGCTCATGCAGTAGTTTCTGCATAATGCATAATCTTGCTTTGTTTGGTTAAAATCTACCAAAATGCAATGTACACCATGTTTTTCTAATATGAAGAATTGTTTATGCAAAGCTTAGAAACTGGCTTGGTTGGAATTTGAATGCATTTGTGCAACAGTGGTATGATGCAATGTGTATACGTATGTACATTTTTAAAAAGCTCCCTTTTCCAGGAAGTTTGTTACACATGGTTAGCACAAATTATTTAAACACTATCCATGTGCTTCTATGCTCCCCTGTTCACACCAAATGTGCAGCAATCCTTGTTGTACAAGCCCAGACCAAGACAAGGGCTCTTCACTTTCTTCTCTTTTGAATAATTACATGAATTCCTTGTGGGACGTACAACTTGCAAAACAAGTGTTTTGATTAACACTACTGCTGCCCTTGGCCTCTGGGTTGTGTTTGCATTCATGCATGACAGTGGCTACCTGAGCATCATTTAAACGTCCAAGGCTCAGCCATAAATGCAGTGATCAGATACAGTTACTTTATTTTGGTAGGTATGAACACTGAGCCTACAAGACCTGTTCAACCTGTAAATCAAGCTTCTATTGATGTGTCACATGCTCCACTACCACTTCAATATACAGGCCTGAATTAATCAAACTAACACATAAAAAAACATAATTACTGATCTTGTGTTCAAATGGATATAAAAAAATAAATATGTGAATAATGTTTTAGTTGCCAGTGTGATGCACACACAGGAATTGACCTCTGCATTTAATTAATGTATCCATGATTAGTGAACACACACACACACACACACACACACACACACTAGGAGCAGTGATAACTTAGGGGTAGTGCATGCGATGTACTGTATGCTTACGGTTGATTCACACTGCATACTGAATCAGCCGTTACTCTTCACTGTCACACAGAGTAAGAATAAGTTTTAAGGAGCAAGTGTGTCTACTGTATTAAAGTTTTTTTTAATGAGAACCAACAGTAGTGAGCTGGACAGGGTTATCAATGTTTATAAAACAGGTAAAAATATAATTTCAAAGCAACCCAAATGAGCTTGCGTTTAGCTATTCCATGAAGATTGTCTTTAAAGCAGAGGTGGTTGATAGTGTGGATTTTAATTTCCTCTAATACCAATCACTTTTTTATTCTTACCCTGACTTTTAAATGTCACTTTTTTTTCTTCTTAATCACACTGTTGAAATTCCTCTTTCACTTTATGCAGCACATTGTGTTCTCTAATGATATTCCATCCCTTAGCGCTGACCAGGGAGTCAGGCGCATACTTGCAATGTAATCAGAAGTGTCCTTTTGATGGAAATTAGCATAATATACTTCTTGGCCTAATTCAGTTTATCATTTTGATATGTCATTGATCATTTAATAACATCAATATTAAAATGTACCCAAGCAGCATTGGGAAAGTGCAAACCACGCTAATCACAAGTTACAGATCTGCTGGGAAGGGCAGAATGTCATTTTTCTCTGTTATATTCCTCAGGTCAAAGCCTCTAAAGATATCATTCAGAAACTGAAGGCGAAACAATGTAAGGTTATACTGTACAATATGTCTGTGTAATTATACAGTTCATTATACAATTACAGTTACTTAAACTTAGCACACTTAATTAAACTTAGCTCACTCGATTTTTACAGCACTGCATATAACTACTTTTTGAAGATCAACTTCCCAGATGAGCCACTATATTTCAACCCAGCTTGTAGTGGAGTAGGTGGACCACTAAGTTAATTTAAAAGGATAAATAATTTAATTACAGTAGCACAAAAGCAAGAAAGACTGTCTAGGAATGTATGGATACATGTATGTTTGGAGGGAATATATGAATGTGAATGTTGGCATGTCAAATATAGTGTAGGGTGCACGTGTGTGTCTGTGAGAGAAAGAGCTGGGGGCAAAGTCATTCCACGGAGAGAACTGGAGCTGTAAAATACATCCCACTTTAGGGGTGAGCAATTAACTAATCAGTTTTGCCTCTGGTCCAAGCAGGGTGGCAGCACATACTAAAGGGGTACAGTTGGTTGTCATGTTTACAAGAGTGACTACACTAAAGCAGGTGCAGGAATGATAACCTCATTCAGATGTTGCCATATAATATGAAGGCAACAGTTGGTGGATAAGCTCTGCTTTGAACCAGAGATATACAGCCAGCTATAGGATTCCTCACATCTCTTATTTAGCTCCCTGTTAAATGCTACGGCACCTGGCAACTGGTAAATAATCAAAGACATGAATCTCCTTAAGATGTACGCAGCACAAGAAAACACATATTTATCACAGGAGGGAACATTTAGAGGTCACAGGTTAATATGGAATGGTGGTGACAGATGGTGCACTATGGTGCTCTTTACGCATCAACACATAAAATCTCCTGCCTCAAGTCCCATGTTTCATGGCCAGCCTACTTTGCACAGCACGCTATGTGAATGGTTACGTTTCACAAGGCCACAAGAGTGCTGCTAGACTCCCCATACCTATCCCCACAACTTGAGTAAGAAATAAATTACACACCCATGTCTCAGTAATGCTGATAGTGTTGGTTTTAGATCGGGGCCGAAAAGTGCTGTCAACCATTAAAGCAGAGGTGTGTGTTTGTGTGTGTGAGTGTATATGTGTGTGAAACGTGAGGGAAAAAAAGGCATTGAAATGAAATGGAGCACCAGAGACAGACAGAAAAGCAAAAAGGATTTCTCTTTTGATTTACAAGCCCTGTGCTCTCCCTTCAAAGAGCCCCGGCCACGGTGTGTACTATCACCACGCCTTGTCACTTAGCCACCTGATAACTGATGTACCATCCCGCTCATAACCAGAAACTATCAGTCTGGGACTCTGGTGGCAGCCCTGCTGTTGCCGTCGGCTCTCAAGTAAATTACAGCTGAGGTGTACCAGAGGACCCGCAAGCCTCGCAACCTCTCTCATACTCGCAGCACGCTCACTCGCTCTCTCTCTCTCTCTCCTTTTTCCCTCCTTTCATACTTGTCTTCTATTGGGAGCTGCAGTTCCTTCAAAGAACACGCTTATTAAAAGGGGTGGATGGGTAGGGGGTGGGGATGAGGGGGCATATTAGGCTTTCGCCGGAGATTTAGCTGATACCGCTCTGTTCTGTGACAGGTGTTATCATTTTAATGGGAGCCATTTCCCACACTTCCCCACTATGTTCCTCCTTTTCTTCCTCTCTCTTCTCCCGTGCATGAAGGAGACGACATCTCTTCTCTCTTCCCCCCCTCTCTCCTTCTCTCTCTCATTCTCTCTCTCACTCACTGGCTTAATCACACGTTTTAACGACCCGCTCGAAAAGCCAGTGAGCAAATATTTTGACACGCTTTTTCAGTGCACACTCAGTGAAGTCACTGCATATTTGTCCATGGGCTTTTAGACATTGGTAAGATATAATCTGCTCTTTCATTTTCTCTCTGTCCTCTCTCTTCTCCCCCTCTCTGTCTCTCGCTCCCCTCCCTCTTACTCTCTTTCTTTCTCTCTCTAAAATCCTCAGAAGATAGTCATTCTTCTTCACTCATAATATTTGATAGATTAATCACCCTTAACGGAGGTTTCCGAGCTGACTGGATTACATTTTTGTACAATTCATGTCACAACATATGTGGGTGTGCATCTGTATGTGTTACTGAGAGAGAGAGAGAGAGAGAGAGAGAGAGAGAGAGATAGAGAGATAGAGAGATATGGATGTTCCTCTGTGTGTGTGTGTGTAGGTGGGTGGGTTTATGTGTCCACATGTGTGCATGAGTCAGCGCCTGGACATGATCTAATTTGGTATTAATGAGATCAAGGGAAAGAGCAGATTGAGAAGGGCGTGCTTGATGAAAGCCTGGACCAGACAGGCTCTCTACAGATTGGAGAAGCCCAGAAACGGCTCTCAGACTCTCTGTTTGCTGTCCTTCATTTCCTAAATGATAGGTACACATGTTATTTGGACGGCCAGCCTAATCCAATGTTGCAGAGCTGCATCATACACAACAAGGTCAAAATCTAATTTAACAAACATATTCCAGTGTAACTCAGTGTTTATATTTGAATAAACACACTAGAAGATTCAATGCATTGTACTTGCTTACTTAGTTACTTAATCTTTGTTTCTCCAGTCCATTAAAACAAACAGATGAGCCTCAATAAAAGAATGAAATGGCTGGACTTATATACAAATTTACTATCAAATAGAAGTGCAATGCAACACAACAGAACCCACTGATTATGTAAATTTGGTCTTTAAAAAGATAACTTGCAGATGTCTTTTTTGGAATGCTAAAATTGGGCTTTGCACAGTTAATCTTGATGTTGTTCAGAACTGTTTGAAAGTCAAGAGCTGTGGTGCAGCTCAGATGTCTGTCATAGCTTTGATAGAACGGTTAATCATATGTGGAATAAATTTATTAGAACAGCAGAAGGCCAGAATTTGAAAGACTAATGCAACGCTTGAGGAAAAGAGAAGAGCAAAGCAGAGGAGGGGGGGAGAAGAGAAGAGAGGAGAGAAGGGAAATGCACACTGAAAGGTAAAATGCTGGAAAGCTCTTTCCTCTTTACGAAAGCCCAGGGCACCACTAATTGGTGCTCCTGTCACTTTGGGGCATGCAAGAGGGCATTTACGGGATCAGAGACGGCGTTTCAAGGTGTAGGATTTTCAAAGGGCCCGCCGTATGTTGCTTGTATCATTTCAGCTGCAAAAAGCCTGCCAAGTGGACAGATGTAGCCAAGATTATACATCTTGAAAAGCTGGCAGTGGTCAAAGATGTTTTTTCCCCCCACTTGCTCGCTCCTCTTGGCCTCTTTGGGGAGGTAAGGGCACTGCTTTATATAGCAGACTGGAGGGGGATCACTGTGTGCGGGCTCACTCCACGCTCTGTGTGAGGGCTTTTAGGGTTGGCACCATGGGAGGCGCGGGTGGTGGACAAGTGGTTGGTTGGATGACTGACTATCTTGATTCCCCAAGCTTGCTGCAAACAGATGGGACATGCCTACAGGTGCATAAAACTGCACATTAGCACTGTCACTATTAGAGGCTGCTCATTTCCTGAGTACCTGGGCAGGACAGCTCGTACTGCAGACCTCAAGCAACGATGTGCTGTGGTAAAGCTCTGACTGAAGGCCATTAAAAAGTGAGGTCTGAGCACTTTTTTTGTCAAATTCAATGAAGTGATTTTTTGACTGCACTCAAAAAATTACTGTTTCCATGCACACCATATTCTGAATAAGGGCCATTTTCTGGCTGAATAAAGCAGCAATGTGCAGTAGAAGTAGATTTTGCATCATGACGTCTCAACGGTCTCTGTCCCTGAATTTAATTCATGACCACTAAATAGGTGATTTTGGCCAGATTAGAGCTGCTATTGTTTTGCATTTTAGCCTCATAATACACCACTTTGAGGGGTCTTCACCGATTCTTCATCTGTCAGCGATGCATTCTTTCAGTAAAAGATGTTTTCACCCATCGATAAAATTCTTGACACCCATCTTGACATTTAAACTTTCAGGTTTTAATAGATAAATTGACCTCGTCCTCACTCTAGAAGTGCAAACTTTCATGCGCAGATGGAATTTAATATTCCAAAATGAGTATTTTCTGACTAATGTATTTCCATGTCACAATATTCCGGTTAAAAGAGGCATATGCTAGGGGTGTTATTGCGGTTAGTATTCAATGATCAACATTTTGAAGAGCATTTTATGGTTTATATATTTATACCCCATATGGTTTATATCAAATATCCCATATGTTATCTATTGAAATACAGTATATTGTCCTCGGTAGGTAAAGAGCACACTAGGTTATGGTAGCAGTGGAGATTAGAAAATCATTTATGAGAGGCTCTGGCTTTTAAATCTGACCAGTATAGCCATTTTTGTCAATCATCTCAGTGTCACTGGGAACCATTCATGGCAGGTTAAGTCAATCCTAATGGCTGTTTTTATGACCATTAATTCCATTGGAGCATGACGCCTAAGAGCCACAAAAGCTGCTAATCCGGTTTCATTGGAAAGCGAATCCATATGTAGTCCCAAGTGAAACCCAAATGCCATTATCTGGCTGAAGCTCTCCAGTCACTCTCAGACAGTATTTACAGTAAACACAAGGCAGCATAGAGAAGCTGATAGATGCATATTTGTAGGGAGTGGGTTCTTTCTCTCCCACTCAAACTGGGGACCTTGTGTTCCCATACCAGTGCTTCAACCCAGCTAAATTCACTTTCATTATCATCGTATTTGCTTTTCCCT
The DNA here is from genome assembly GCF_018492685.1 of Alosa sapidissima. NCBI lineage: Eukaryota > Metazoa > Chordata > Actinopteri > Clupeiformes > Clupeidae > Alosa > Alosa sapidissima. The sequence continues at coordinate 18,302,007 of NC_055972.1, read as the reverse complement.
CTTAAGGGAGAAGTCTTGAATGTGTTAGCTATTTTTTTTTGTGGGTAATTAAGACTGCTACCTTCGTGATGGGCCAGGGGTTGATGGTACATCACTGAGGATATGTGTCGTGAGGCAGCAACGTTATTAAAAGGGGTGTCATGTCGGTGTCAGTCCTCTGTTTAAGCACACACTGGAGTCTTCCCACCGACCGGTTTATAATTGTTCAACACTTATAATATGTGCAAATGCCTCGGGACACGTGCAAAGCAAACGCATCCCCATAACCCTGCCTTTACTTCAATCAAGTCCTCATTTGTGTATTTGTGAGCCTCAATTACTGATAAACACAATCGTAAAAAAAAATAGAAAGGAAGAAGAAGAGCAAAAAAAGTCTCCCACGGGCACTGCTAATTAATTTCCCCATCCCAGCAGAGGAGAGTTCATTAGAAAGTGAGGAGGCTTGATTTTCGACATGAGTGCCATTGTCGCTTTGCAGAGTGCCTCTCTGTTTGTGTGTCTGTCGAAACGATGAGGCCCCGTAATGCGGTTATTATGGTAATCATGGGCGGCCAGGCAGGAGGCCCTCGGGCTCTGCAGATACCTGCGGAGAGGTATGGATCTAATTGATGCCCTGCCATCCTGAAATTGATCTGTTTACGTTTTGTTTTGCCACCCCTAATCAATATGCAACTAACACAGAATCTGCTTTTCTCCCCATCCTAATTAGATATGTATGGATCAGAAGCAGAAAGCAATATGGAGATGAGCCTCTTGGCTCTGAGATTTAGTGCACAGACACCTTTAGGAGTAGTGTGGGTGACCCCTTTCATTAATATCACTGGAATAGGGAGTCCCTCTAAAATCAATGTCTTCATTTGAGCCGTGATTTGGAGCGCTCAACACCTGGTATGATGTTGCAAGAAATATAGCATTATAGACTGTATGCATTGCATGGTACATGTGTATGTAACATACAGCAGCAATTAAAGCAGCATTCATCAATCGCAAACTATTTGAGCCCTAACACTCAGACACACAAAGACAGAGAGACACACACACACACACACACACACACACACACACACACACAAACACATACATACAGATGCACACACTAGATTGTTCAGCCTAAGGGTGGTATACAGGCTTGCATGATTATCTGTGTGACTTATGTGTGCTGAAGACCAAACATATGTACCGGTATGTGATGATACTTTGCCTTGTTTCGGTTTGTGTTGTACATCAACTTCAGACTCCATGTTTGTGTTTGGATATGGCTGCAGGCATATTCCTTTCATCCTCCTGTGTAATCATTAGCCAGGGAGATTCCCCTGGTGTTATTCTTTAAAGCTGAAAGAAAGAGTTTGTGAAGAGGAAAGAAGGGTTATAGAGAGAGAGAGAGAGAGTGCAGAGATAGAATGTGAATATAATAATAACACTAATATAATTGTTCTAATTCTACTCTAATTGTATAATGCCTGTCACAGCACTCGAGATCACCTTACATCATGTAAGGTCAATTAAAAAAAAACATAAATGAACAATAGAATGGAAAATAAGCAATATAGAGCATAGCTCATAATGAGCTTCCGTAAAATCAGTATTGCAGTTAAAGTGAGTATTGCAGTTAAAGTGAGTTAGCTCATTAAAAAAGATGTTTTGATAGCAGTTTTAAATTGACGTCATGTTTGCATTTGTCATTAATAAAGGATGTACTGTGAATGTGACGGTGAGGGGCAGAGAATGGGTGGGTGGAGAAATAGTGCACATAAGACTGACATTTGCAATGTAGGGCAGACTTCTGGGCGTGTGCATGCTGTTTGTGTGTGTGCGTGCGTGCGTGCGTGCGTTTGTGTGTGTGTGCGTAAAAGAGAGAGCGAGGAAGTGTGTGTGTGTGCGTGTGTGCAAGAGCGCGCGCGTGTGTGTGTGTGTGTGAGTGAGTTGACTGAGTGAGCTTGAGTCTGAGCATGTATGGAAAAAAGATATGGAATGTGTGTACGTGTGTGAGTGTTTGTGTGTGTAAAAGAGAGAGAGAGAGGAAGTGTGTGTGTGTGTGTGTGTGTTTGTGTGTGTAAAAGAGAGAGAGAGAGAGAGTGAGAACGAGAGTGAACGAGTGAGTGAGAGATGGGATCTTAGCTCCCCCACCCCCACCAGCCTAATTACATCTTCCATCACCATTGATGTCAGGCAGCAGAGCCTCCACGCTGGCCTCACATCTCCCCATCCACTATCCAGGGGGATTACACTGCCACTGTGGCAACCACTCTCCCTGTTTCATTCCACCATTTGATTTCATCTCGCCCCCACCCCCACCCCCTTTGTCCCCATATACACAGAGACCTCAGTTCGCCTTGGACTCTGTGTGCTCTGCTGATTCATCTTGATCAATTTGTTCTCTGAATGTGTTCCACTGTTCATTATTTGACACGACCCATTCTGTCTGTTGTCAGTAAAAATGGTTTCCCTGTTTTGCCTCTGTCCTGTCATCGGCCTTTTCCACCGACAGAGAACGGGCAAGTTCCCCTCTCTCTCCCCTCTGGCATTTGGCCGCTCTGTGTCCATGTTTGCCTCCCTAACTGTATGAATCCTATGCTATTGGCATTGATGATCTACTCATTTCTTTGAGCAAATACTGAATCAGCTTGCCAGGCTGAGGTATGAATTTGAAGTCGTCCACTGAATGGATTTTACTGTGTACCCAAACTAACCTTTGCAGTTGACACATATTGCAGCATACTCTCTTTTGCCCTGTTTCATCCCTGCTCTCTTAAGCGGTTTTGCATTTTCCCAGAAGCAATATGAAAGTGAATTGTATTATCAGACTGAAGGCAACCCTTTTGAATGGGGGCGTCTGGAGACAAAGTGGGTTCACTTATGTCAACATTCACACTGGCTACGTTCACTGCATTTCAACAATACAGAGAAAACCTCTTCTGTTTAAGATACAAAACACTGTGTTACTATGGTATTAATGTTGTAGCTAAAGCACTTCTGCAGTGCATCTGGAGGATGCTTGGCAACAGGGAGTTGTGTAGGTGTCAGGATGTGTTGAGAATGTATGTGTAAAGGCAGGTGCCGTTGCTTGAAGCCTCTCTGGAGAACAGCTGGATATAACACACAAGGTGTGAAAAGGACAGGAAATCTGCGTTTTACTATGGTTGCAATGACATTTTGAGATGTTCATACAATCGAGCATCTTGGAGCACTCTCAGGGCATTTTCACCAGAAGTTACTTCTATTTATAAAGCAAAAGTATTATTGTCTTATCCAATATACCCTACTTGGAAATACCAATCATATGATAACAATGTGTTGGTTTTACTGTAGAGTATTTTACTGTAGAGTATCAGAGTATTGCTCTGGGTCACCAGGACATTCAGTTGATCTCTGGTACTGAATGAAAATGGGGAACCTGTGAATTTAGAAGAAGGGTGATTACCCGAAACGTCACGAAAAATAAAAACAAGTGGGAGCAGAAAACCCTGCTTGAAGCGGACTTTTTCTCTTTTTTGTCTGCTGGTTTGTTTGTCCTGCTTCCAGGTCAGACATTTGGATGTGCGGACTTTAAAACTTACTCCTTGAACCTGTGAATTTAGACATGAAGGCCACAGTGCTTTGAGGAGCCATAAAGGACAACAGAATGACACTGCTATGGAAGCTTGATTTTTTATTAGATATCAAAGTCAATTAGATAAACCAATTAAACCAATTATGTGTCCCATCAAAGGCAAAGCCCAGGACAGGATTTCATGCAGGCAAAACATAACTGACAACAAAAACCACAGATCAAACACACGTGCGTGCGCGTGCACACACACACACACACACACACACACACACACACACACACACACACACACACCTCTGCTTGAATGGTAAAGTAAAACAGGTGTGTCATGTTACTACACAATACAATCTACCTGGAATTACAGTGCAAACAGTCAAAGGATCTTGTCAATTATTATTAATTATCATTATTATTTGACATCTAGAACATTTTAATAGTAGATTCTGCACACATCTGATATGAGCAGTCTAGCAAGGAACATGCACAGGTGCACAATATACTGTACATTGTACCATTTTGTTAATGTATGACTGATGATCTCATCTCTTGTGCCTCCTATTCCACTAACAAATACAGTCCTCTGCTTATCTGTCACAGGCTGTCCTTGATTAGATCCACCAACAGACCTTGTCACTGAGCTAATGTGTACTGCATCTTTTCCTCCTCCTGTGCCATGAGTATAGCCGTATTATCTGGCCTTTATCATCTGACAGGCCTGATAAAGAGTAGCCCATGAAGCTCTTATGGAGCCTGAAAGAGCATTTACGTGTAAACAATTGATTGGCGCAACTCCTCTCATCTTCACTTCTCATCGATTAAGGAATTCAATTTGTCCAAAGAAAAATGGCATTTCACACTTCAATGCCCTATACGTCTCATCTCAGCTTGCTGTTTCATCTCATTGTTATTTTGGAGTCCACTAACTTCTCTTCAGCTGATTTTATGGATGTTACCCTTCCTCCATTTTGGCCCCATTTCACCTGACCCCAAGGGTCATTACTGTTACTGTTCAAAAGCAAATGTATCAGCCAACCCTTTAATTGGCTTTGGGCAGTCAAACAGATGGACGGAGAAACCGCATTTCACTTCACAAAAAAATGTTTACTTTTCCAATATACTATATATTGAATTCTTTCAGTTCAGTTAATTTATCTGGGCACATGCAGAAGTGATGCTCTTAATGCTAGAATGTGTGCTGAATTACAAAATGAAAAAAAAACAAAAAACTGTCAGCTGAGACTGTAAATGGTTAATAAATGCTGCAAGTGTAGTTTACTCTATGATAACTCAACGCTGTGATCCCATCTTGTCAGTGCATGCTCTTGTGTTGTAAATAAAACAATGCATCCACAGAATTGTTTTGACACATTTTTTACCTGAGACACCTTTTGCCATATCTGTCAACTGCCACTTACCACACAATTCAAAATGGAAATTGAGAACAACACTCTCCCACTTGCGAAAGGAGTGTTTTATTCCACCAAAGATGAGATGTACGCACATGACTCACCAGAGTTGCTCTGTCATTCACATTATGCTAGATAACTCCCAAAGACAAACAAACATTGAAATCCTACTCCAGACCAGGCCATTCCATACATGGATAGGAACGGCTTGACTGAAACCCAACTAGTATGAATGAAGGTGTGAGGAGAGAGAATGTGGTACTTTAAGCCGATTAAAGGCTATTGTGGTGGGTTGTTCGGAACTTAGGGGCAAATTCTCCCATGGGCGTAAGGGTGCGTAAGTTTAAAAAAAAAACAAAAAACGTGCAACTAAGTGCTTTTCCGCCTGTGCGCATTCTGCCCTTGACTTACAGTAAGTCATTAACACCATGGAGGCAGTTACGCACTCCAAAATTCGGTCGTTTCTTATGTAAACAACTCTTTTGCGTCTTCTGCCACTGATTTGCGCACAAAATTATGAATCTACATACTTCAAGCATGTCTTGAATCTCAAAGCCAAAGTGACATTTTGTTAAGTCAATTCTTTGTCAGGCTATGTGATGACACACCATTTTACTGTAGGCCTTGGCTATTCAGTTCACCGTGCTTACGTTTGCAAAATCAAAGTCTGGTTTGTGTTCTTTCTGGATTTAAATGGCATTCAGAAGGTCAATGAGAAAATCCACGTTCCACGTTTTCATATAAACTTAAATTAACAAGGTGGTGGATCGGTCTGGTTCTATTTTAAATAAATCACGCCTCTTTCATAAAACCGCCTTGATTTCAAACTTGCGCGCTGTGGGTGTGACAGAAGCGGGAATGGAAGAATGTGCATAACACAGAAGTGCGTAACTGAAGCACGTAAATAAAAGCTTACACGTGAATGGAAGAATTCCCCCCATATAGCACAACTGAATAGAAGTCACACTATCATGACAGAATGCAATGTTACCATGTCACTGACTGTTAATTACCTTAAGTTAGAATCTTGCAGTCGCAATAAACAATGAATCTGAGATATTTTCCTGTTTCTATATTCTGTTTATGTAATGTATTTGTGAGTGTTGCATGCACAATGCAAAGAAATAAAAGATAAACTATGAATTAAAAAATAACTATGCATTTCCATACTCAGTAACATAAATAATAGACTTTATATAACCCGGGCAAACTTAACATACAGTATGCTTAGTTTCTGTTATCTGACGGACAACATTTGCATCTAGTAGTCAAACAATGGGTAGGCCCTACTACATAATTATGTTTATCTGCACACATCTACACACACAGAATTTGGCCCATAATAACTATCATGAAAGATTGCCCAGTCTCTAGTCTCTATATCCCAGTAAACCATTTTTAATACTACATTCCACTTCATAAGAACCACACATGAAGTTTACTTTCATCACATTTTAATTTCAGTTCACTGACAAATTGATCTGTCAACTCATTGTTTTGAAAATTGAAAGATTATCAAATGGTGATTACTTGTTTGACGAAGAAGAATACATGAATCCGAAACCATATCTTTGTCATGATACCTAGCACTTTGTGTCTGATAATATTATATTTATTATATGCCCCTCAAAGACTAGTCATGCCTTTCCTGTGTTGTTCACACTATTGTGACCTGCTTTTAGGACGAATATGTTGGTGTACACTATAGACATCATAAAACATGCATTGTAGACAAAAAACACCTATTTCATCACTAATATGCTGATCCAGCAGTTCTGGCCCATGCGGTTGTGGCCCATGAAAGCAGTGTGTGTAATTGGCCGAGTCAATCAACACCAAATGAAAAACAGCCTTTTGCAGTCCATCCCAGTCCCATCTCACAGGAAACAATTGATACACAATCCATTCCCATCTGCAGAGAGTAGGCTACTGATTTACTGCCAGCATTGGCAGATATATTGCTGGAACTGTTGTGTGATGAGAGGAAGAGCCCTCTCACTTGTTTCAGTTGTGTGTTACTGTCAGAGTTATGGCTGGCTTTGGTTGGCTCATGTGAACAGCCAGGAAAAACACTCCCTCTGTGTGATGAAAGTGTTCCTGAGTGTGAATGATTCAATTAAAAATGAAAACATTTTTACACAAGTAAGGACATGGGCTCCGACACAAAATAAAACTCAAAACACAAGTGTTTGGAATACTACTTTCGACTGATTTCGCTGCTATTGGTTTACAAAAAAATATCAAAATGGATGCTTTTCTGGAGCTTGCTGAAATGTGCTGGTTGTGTAATCAGCTCAGGTGACTCTGCAGTGCGGATGCTGTTTATTGAATCAATTAGAAGTAATATGAGTCACATCACTGATTAATAGAACATTCGAGCATCACTTGTGTTAATTAAGGACACTAGTTTGAAATTGAAATTAATTAACACTGTAGTGATAGGCATAGGAAAACAGTTTTTGTGTAAATGATAAATTATAAGCCACTACAGGCTGTTTTTTATTTGTGGAAATTAAATTAGCAGTATCTAATTTAATAATTGAATTGTTACTAGCTTTTCCTATTATTACACTTCCGTCATTGGAGTCTATGGCAGCCCATAGAACGCCTGGCTAAAAAGTGCAGATTTTTTGGCAGAAAGTTTCGGGACACTCCACTGACCACTCACGCTCATTTACGGACTTCTAAACCCAGCCGTCTAGCACCATCAACAGGTCAAAATCTGGCCGAAAATTGAACCGCTGGGTCTAAAGTTATGAAATTCGGCACACTGATTCACCACTGTCCCATGATCACTCCCACCAATTTACAGAACTCTATGCCCAACACTCTAGCGCCACCAATGGGTCGAACCTGGATTGCATTCACGTGACCATTGAACGGTGCGTCCGATTTTCACATATCCGGCCCCGTTGGAATCCCTGGACCGACCCTATTACGTCACTTTCCGCCATATTGGACCTACGCCATATTGGATTTAGTCCAAACTCTACGAAAAGTTTCAGCATTCACAAATTTCATCCGATTTTCACGGAACTTGGCGGAGATGATCTTCTGCCCAAGCCGCACAAACGATACTTGTCAGATTTTTCAATTTCATTTTTGTTTGCCCGCGACAGCCAATTAAATATGGTGACGAAGCCGCCAAACAGGAAGTGGACAAACATCTAGGTGAAGCTTTGAGTTAACCTAACAAAACTCGATACCATTAGTCAGGACACTGTCCCAATCACTCACAGCAATTTTCATGCATATACATTGAACGCACTAGCGCCACCACCAGTTTAATGCTGGACATGCGTTGATGCGCATGATCCTTGACTCTTCTGTCTGTTTTTCACAATTGAGGTAGCATCTGAATCCTTGGACCATCCAGTTCATCGACCCCTATCCCGTCACTTTCCGCCATATTGGACCTCCGCCATATTGGATTTGGTCCACACTCTACGGAAAGTTTTAGCAGTCAAAAATTTCATCTGATTTTCACGGAACTTGGCGGAGATGATCTTTAGACCGAGCTGCACAAACGATACTTGTCAGATTTTTCAAATTCCACTTTATTGGCCCATGACAGCCAATCAAATATGGCGATGAAGCCGCAAAACAGAAAGTGGGCTAACATCTCGGAGACACTTTATGGTATGAAGTCCAAACTGGGTACAGGGACTTCGTATCTGATTGTGAGGACACAGTAGGAAATTGGCAAAATTTGGCCATTTTTTTGGCCAAATTACAAGCTTTTACCATGAAAATCATTACCTTTCCTCCATGCAAGATGATTGCTGAGTTGAATGAGTATTTCCCATTTTCAGGCAAATCTCCATCTTGCACACTCTTATGGTTTCTTACCAACACTCTTCTCTTTGTGTTTGGGTATAACGTTTGATTTAAAAGAAGTACTGGATCCCATTCCATTCCACTGCACCATAACATAAACTATCTTAGCATATGCTTGTCTAAGCAATATATATTTTGAAATGGTTAATGTGGGTAAAGAGATATTTCAGTAAATTTCATATTTTCTTTTCTGGAAATGATCAACCTGGCCCACACATGCATACCCCTGTACAAGTTCATCAGAAATTTGATATTAAAAAGAATCAAAAGCCTTGTCTTGAAGGGAGAATCCAGCTCCCTACTAATGCACAATTCATGGCGCTTCTGTCTTTTTGTACAGTTTTGTCAGGGCCAGAGCACATAATACCAGTACATTAATGAGGCAGACACAGGAGCTTCGAGTTTCCACTCCCTTCATCAACGGAAGGCTGGGAATATAATTAAGAGTGTTGGACGTCAGGACAGATAAGTCAGTGGAGTACCTGTGACAAGTGGCACCACACAGGTTTGACTTGAATTGCTGTCAGTTTTATGACTGTGATGAAATAAGGTCTCACACTCAAGAGCAGTTTGGTATTTTCATCAGCAAAGCTACTAAGTCCACAATCCAAAGAGTGTCCAATGAAAAAACAAGCCAAGGTCACTACACAAGGATTACAAAAGACAGGGCGAACAACGTACGGAGCCCATTGCAAGATATTTTTTGGTGTATATCCAGAAAACGTGCACTCATTTAACTAAATTGTAAGCACGATTTAATAAAATGTGTGCATGATTTACTTTTTACTTGTTAATTTTTGTAAAATGAGCGCACAATTTAGTTAAACGTGCACACAATATAATAAAATAAGACCACAATTTAGTAAAATGAGCGCACAATTTAGTAAAATGAGCGCACAATTTACTACAATGAGCGCACATTCTCTTGATATACAAAAATATCTTGCAATGACACCTCCTGGTCTCTGTAAAAACATAATCCACTTAGCGTCGTAAAAAACAGGCAGGTATGGCCAAAAGTGGGTAGGCTAAACAAGTTCTATATTTAATTTTTTCACAATCAGACGAAGCTTAGTAGAGTTGAAACAAACAATACCTCACGTTGAGGCAACCTGGTTCTTTTATAGGGCAAGTCTGCTAATTAGATATCAGTCACAGGTGTCAAAACTCTGGGGAAGCCGTGGAAGACTGGAGTGGGCGTGTCTGTTGCTGTCCAGACTGCTGCAGCAAGTCAGGCCTTACAATAACTGTAGAAATGCTATTTAAAATATCCTGGCTAATATTTTTTAAAAATGTGATAAAGTGATAAAGGCAGGTCCAAAAACAAGACAACTTATTCAATAATAAAGACATGTGACATTGTGACAATTTTATGAATCTTTTTCACCTGGTTGAAGGTACTTGGTACTCCCTCCATAGCTAACTTCACATTGTACACTCATCACTCACCCATTTCTTTATTTATTTTCTTCCAATGGTACTTCTCTGTTCTGAACTCAGTCCCAGAGGATGAAATGACACAGTTATGCTTTTTGCACAAAATGGTCAGCCTTGTAGTGACCATTCATTAAATAAATAAATAAAAATCAATGTAAACCTGAGATGGGCCATGTCTGGTATCCGGCTGAGTCTGAACCTTTCCTCTCCCAAACTTTCACCAAAATGTCCTGAGGGGGAAACCATATTTCTGCAAACAATGTGGAGCAGCATCTGCATAATAGTCTCTCTCTCTCTCTCTCTCTCTCTCTCTCTCTCTCTCTCTCTCTCTCTCTTTTTCTCTCTTTATAATCTCTGTGTAAGCATGCATCACTGGTACAGTATGTTTGAATGAGTCAATACTAACTTAAATCACTGTCTGCAGTATGGTTTTGGCAGGACCACTGCAAGAAACATGATAGAAAACTGGTGCAATCTGCCCATGAACCTTTTCCATGCATCATCCAGAATGTTCTGTGGAAATGTACTGAAAGTGTGATGCATACAGCAAAACATGCCATGCAATTAGACAGAAGTTCAAAAGGGCTCAATGTGAAAAGACAAGTTGGTTTCGATCATGTGCCTCCACAACATTGGGACCGAAAGCTCAAGGCCCAAGGCATTCTAATATCTTCATATCGCTCTGCATGCGTTTCCCCCATTTCCACCGTGTTGTTTAGCTAAAGGTTAATGAGAGTGAAATCCATCAATACATCTTGCCAGCTCGGTTGGAGGCCTCTGGATGCTTTGAGGATATTTGGAGGCACCAGGGCTCACAAATGATTAATAACCTGAGTCATAAGACTCTCCATATTGGTTGCTATTTGCAGGGGATATGCAGCCATCTGTCTGAATTCTCTGTTGTCTGCAATAAGCCAGGCTCTTGTATACTATATTGCTTTTTCTGTGATCTAAATGTTGATGGAATTGCAAGCCGACAGAGGTTTCTCACAAGTTAAAATGCTGGTACCGATCAATCCTTTTCCTCCCTCCTTTCATGTAAAGCCCTCATGTTGATTGAAGATAATGTATCACCATCTTATGCTATATTAGCAGTGTGTCCAGAAGATGCTATTTCATTTTTTGCTGTAAGGGGTTGCCTGTGCTTCTAGTGGTTAGATGTGATGGAAAGTGTGGGGATTCAGTATACACGTATCAAACATAATAGAAGCAATATCCCAATTCACTGTGCAATCTAAACTGAGTTATGTAACATGCCAATGTCTTGCACAAGCCTGCCACCCACTAAACACGTGGCAAACTCTCAAAGTTGCCTCAGTCTGCTCCTCTGGTTGAATTTAGACATAAACTTGAAGATTTCACATAAATGTTATTAATGTGTTATAATACCTTTATAACAGGAATATAACTAATTTATTTTAAACTTATCACTGCCTTAAAACTTTTGTGTGTACATCTGTGTTGTGAACATAAATGTAGAGGAAAAAAACATATGTACAAGTGTCCCCAGTGTCTCATTTGTGTCATGGATTACTAGATAAGATTAGAAAAGATATACTTTATTCATCACGAGAGTGTCACAACAGCACCGTCAATGACACACACACACACACAGGGCCGGAGTGGGGCCACTTTTCAGCCTGGGAGTTTCAGGTCCAAAACCGGCCCACTTTTTCCATGGTGGTGGAAATTGGATAGTTCAGCTCTTACTATCCTGTAGTTTTTATTAACACCATGGTTCAACAAATAATGTAAAGGTTATGAATATGTTGAGAAATTAATGAATAGGTTGAGAAATTAACAAAATCAGAAATAAATAAATAAAGCATAAAATGTAAGAGGCATAGCCTATTGAACTAATGTTCACAGTGAAATTCACAGGAGAGTTTACAGTTACATTGCGAATAGCACCAACAGCATCTACAGCATCAGTAGCCGCCTAAGCAGTGCAATGGTCTCAGCCACTTTATCTATAACTGTATCGTTATTATAGACATGAGTATTTCCTTCTCTGTGCACATTATCATGAAATCCTCCAAGTTGTCCTGACTCAATGAGTTTCGTAGCCTATTCTTCACAAATTTTAAGGTTGAGAAGCTTCTCTCACATGCAACCTGCGTGATGGACAAAGTCAACAGAAACTTATATGCTAAACCAATGACATGATAAGCATCTGTGAGGAGGTTATACTGTGAGCGTATTAAATGGACACAAATGGCACAGTTTTTGCAGGGGGAACAGGTCCTGCTTTCAAGCTCCATCTCTGGTTCTTCCATATATGGCAGTCCACCACTATCCTCCTGACCTTCCTGTGTCACCTCACTACATGTCCTGACAGTATAACCTTCAATTCAGGACTTTTCCAGTCTCTCCCACTGGTATGCCAGGCTAGACAGCTCAGTTTGTAATGTGCTAACAGTAGCTCTGTCATCAAACCTAAGCAGACATTTACTGATTTCCTGCAGTGCTGAGAGCCCATTTATCTTTATTTCAGGAAAGTTTTTAGGGTCAAGACTAGCAAAATCTGAGGCAAGTTTTGCATTTGCTGAAAACCTCTTTATCTATGCTACCTGCCACAATGTCCAGAATAACATTATGGACATTCACCTCAAAAGCAGCATCAGATGAGGCTACTGGTTCATCATCTAAAAGCTCTCCTGGCATTCTTTTCTTTTTTCGGACACGCTTCTCTGGAAGTGCAGTCTGCACAACTAGCTCATAGTTGTCCATCTCTTCCAGCTTTTCATTGGCCCAACTCACAAACTTATCAGCTGCCACTTTCACTCCCTCAAAGTCCCTGACATATTTTTTGAGGTTATCCTTTGTCCCGTCAACCAGACGATGAGCGGACAAAATGTCCATTCCGTGCGTCTGTAGGTACTTGGAGAGGGGAGATGTATGTTGGAAAATGCGAAGGAAAGTTTGAGCAATGAGGACAATCTCATATTTCAGCAGATTTTCAATTAATCCCTTTGCTTTGGCCCTCACTGTTGACTTCATACTTCTATCTCCCTCAACCGAGGCTAGGGTCAGCAGCAGGTCAACAAACAATGCATCCTGCGGATTACCAAAACACCCAAAGATCTTAGTCAGAGCCTGATCCTTAGCCCACCACCTGGTTTCCCCTATTGGGCTCAGTTTCCTGTGACTTTTGTCCTCACTTGTCTCTTCCCAAGTCTGCATACGTTTATAAGACTCCCTGAGGAAAACTGCCACATCATTAAGCAGTAAGAAGCAGTGATTGTGTTTTTCCACTGTATGTCAACCACTTGCGGTTGGTGCCATGCTTGCTGTGAAAAACTTTAGCTAGTAGGTGGTGTTTTGTGGGCTGCTGTGGATGGTAATTGAAAAATGTGTCTAGATCCTGTGCTTGAGGATGAGCAAAATAATCAAAATAATAGGCTTCCTCATCTACACTAGCTTCTGCCTGTGCCTCTGGGATCTCTTGCTGGACTGTTGTCTCACTGGATGCTGTCTCTGTATCTCCTCCCTATTCTATCTAAGAAAACGTTTTGGAAAAGATGGGCTATGGACCCAACCAACTCTATTTGGGAGGGGAGAACTCCCTCACATGGTACAACCCATGCAGAGGCTGCGGTGTCAGAACGTGTGTAGCCTGCTTTAAGAGAAGATAGACTAACGTGACAAATGTAAAAGTCCTCGACCGGCCCAAGAGTGAAGCGGCCCACCGGGAATTCTCCCTGTTCTCCCGATTACCCACCCCGGGCCTGCACACACACACACACACACACACACACACACACACACACACACACACAATAAAAGTAAATAAAATGTCCCATCAGTTTGTCATAACAACAAAGAGCAGTTGTAACGTCTGTTGTCTCTCAGTGGAAAAGTTGGGGGATATCAGCCTGCCACAGAAGGTGCATTAATGTGTCTGTGACTGATACCATCAAACACCAAACTGTTAAAATGTATAAAATGTTTACATTATTATGAAGATTTAAGCAACGTTATTACTATCCATGTCAGTTCAAATGGACTAACTTTTTTCTCCGCTGAGAGGAATGTCGGTTGGGATGAACTCTAATTGCAGTGTGTTACCTCTTTGTCCTTTGGTAATTACAAACTAATTACTAACCCCAGTTTCATTGCGAGATGTGTGCTTTGTTTGACAAGACAAATTGGGACAACACAGAGGACAGGTAAAGTGACATTTGCGCCATTGGCTCTTCTGCCTTGCTCTCTCTCTCTCTCTCACTCGCTCTCTCACTTCCTGTCCATCTGTCTCTGTTGATTTCCTGCCCATGCCTAACTATGTTGTTCCATTCCTTCAGTCTCCACCAGCACCCAGTGTTGGTAAGGCCGCGGATAAAAAGGCTTTTGTAGACAGGCCCCAAAATAGCCTCCCTTGTTCTATCCCTACTTGTTTTCTTTTCTTCATGGGCATGTGCATGGGTCGAACTGGCAGCATTCTACCAGATTTCCGTGTCCTTCCTATAGAGTATTCCCTCTTTCCTGCGGTTAGGCCTAATTATGCCCTGGACGTGGCAATCAATACAAAGAGAGGGAATGAGAGAGAGGGAGAAGCAATAGAATGACGAGAGAGAGAGGGAGAGAGAGAGAGAGCGAGTGAAGTTCCATAGCTGGTTGTGAGTGGACCCCCGCCCCCCCAAACTCAACAGCACTTGCACTCTCCTCTCCACCCAGGAAGCTATCAGGCAGCACACATTAGGACCCCCACCCATCCTTCAGCTGTTGCCCTCCCCCACCCCACCCCCACCCCCACCCCCATCAGCTTCTCCCCAGCAGCCTCGTGGAAGGCACACACAAACAGCAGAAGTACATTACGGCACGCTCCAGGGACAGCCGGCGTGGCTGACCCTCCGTGTCCACGGCTCTAAATGGGGCCTGAAAGAGAGAGTGTGCAAACCCCCAGACGGCTCTTGTCGAGTGAACAGAGTGAGGCCAAAATGGGCCATGTCCAACCGGGTTGGTGGGGGCTGAGGGAGAGCTGGAGCGCTACTAAGTGTTCCGTTGTTCATGAGGGTCGCAAATCCCCGCCGAACAAAATTGTTATCTCTCTCCACACACCCCCATACCCCCACATCACCAAACCCCATCCCAGCCTCCAACCCCTGCACACGGCTGTCACAACATTACTCAGCAGTAGCAACCTGTTACCTCCTGATGCAGAGCTGCCACCTTGAGTGAGAGGCATCTGTTGTAAGTCTCTCGACGCTGAGGATCTGTTAAGAGTGAGAGGACTGCCTAAAAGGACTTCTCTACATCAAGATTGGTTGAAGGTCGAGCCTTGCAGTGGTATCACTCAAGGGCAAGGGCAGCTCTGAGATGACACACACAATCGGGTTTAGCTCGAGCACTTGTGTCATTTGCACCTTTCGGATAAAATACTCGAATGGGCACACACACTCTTAAGCCATTCATTGGCAACACATTAACAGCAAGCGCGCAGTGACCTCTGGGGAATGACGTCAGAGCAGATATTATGAGCGAGACAGGCAAAGTGGAGGCTGGGGGAGTTCTATTACAGTTATACTCCACTAGTCCTGTTCCTGTTTACTTTCCACTCAAGACTCAGTTAAAACACCATTTTTAATGGTGTGTGTGTAATGGTGCATGTGTGGGGGACAAATAATTCCTGAGCAAGCAAGCAACAAGTATAGCAAATACACACACATATACACACATACATGCACACACACAGTGTTAGGAGTGCTCAATGGTTTCTTAAGGAGGGTTTGTATGAAAGACAATGGAATATTATAATTTCTGACATGTTAATGCTATTTGCATGCAATCATTCACATGTATTACAACATCCTCAGGGCATCTGATATAGTTAGTATGGAATGCTGACACTCTTATATTATGATTAAGCTCTATTAAGTTACACAGCTTTTAGGGTTGTAACATATTGTAGATGCGTAGATGAACAATAAGAGGTAATCAGCCACATATACATTATCTCTCTCTCTCTCTCGCACACACACACACGTGCACACACACACACGCACAGACACACCAAAAAACATCACAGCCAAGCAGTCACGATTCATTCAATCATATTCATTCCACTTTTGACAGAACTCCTGCTTTTCCTCACATGACCGGATACTTAAGTCAGCAACCAACTCATAATGGCACCAGGATTCCTTACATTTCTGCACTGCACTGAAATCTAGATTTTCTTTCAAAGCATTAACATGGATTTTTAAATGGATGCTGCTTGAATTCACTTACAGAGATCACTTTATAGTGGAAAAAAACCCTCCTTGCTATAGGAGGGTACAAAGAACACCCCCCCCCCCCCCTCCATCCCCCCAAACATTTCCTTCTCATCCAGACAGCTGTCAGTTATTTCTAATCATCCTTTATCACTACTGTACATTGCAGTCTCTCTTTGTGAGACTCCATGTTTTTGCATCCTGCTCGTCATAAATCTTTGTCCACGTTCTTTGTGCTGGTGGCAGTGTATAATGTAGTCCGTGACGGTCTGGACTGGTCATATCCCAGAGCCTGGGCACTGCAAGCCCTGGCACCACGCGCGGGGGTGAGATGGGTATACGCGAGCGGGGAGCTAATTAGGCCGGGCAAACATCAACGGGCTCATCTCATTCTCGTTGACCTTTATCAGTGGCACTGGCATTCATGTCAGGCAAGCGCTGGCAGATCCTCCGCGTACTCGTCTTGGCGGAGAGGCGATAAACACAGCCCACGCACACACACACACACACACACACACGATGCCTCTTATTACTGTGCACGGGAGGCTGCCCTATTGCCATGGTAATCTGGTGTTAATAAACAACACAGAGGGCACCTGAGATGGATGTAAACGAGAGAACGGAGTGCATACACACACACACACACACACACACACACACACACACACACACACACACACACACACACACACACACACACACACACACACACACACACACACACAAGACAATTACATACACAATTATGTGACAGTTATGTTTACACTTGAGATTGTCCTGAACAGTGTGGATGAGACCAGAATTCATGCTCTTCAGGATTCTTATGAATAGTTCAAGGACAATTTGAGACCATGATTCATGCTCTTCTTAAAGGACTCTTATGAATAGAACTAAATGTTCTTGGAAAATATGTTTTTCCGTGGTTTACTTCCGTGGATTACTAAAATCTTTAACAGGCTAGAATCTAATGTATAATGGACTGTACCTGACCATGGCCTTCTAATGATGGCCATACATAAACCTGTTCAAATGCTGTTTTACCTGACACTGTTGATATCCTGTTGCAAAGTAAGACTTTGAATTAGAGGCCAAGAAGGAACAGAACACTAAATTAAGTTCAGCCATTTAACACATTTGGTACTGTTTTGCTGCTCAATTTTACATAGACAATTATGGCAAGGCTAATTGGTATGAAGCAATGGCTGGGCCAATTTATTCCCTTTCCCTGTGAAAATTCCCTTTCTCCCTCCCACAAAGGTCTTTGAAATAGAGACCAGTGTTTTATCATAATATTGGCTTTTGGTTTTGGCCATTTGGGCTGCTAAATGTGACATCCAATTTCCCAGAGCTTACACAAGGCTCTGAGGCTTTGGCCCAGTGTAAACAGCTTGCCTGTGCTATTTGTTCACCCATTCAGGCAGTTTAGATAAAATGTACTGCTTCATCTTCATGCGTGTGCAATATACTGTACATACATGGCATCTCTGTTTCTCCCATCTCTGGGGATGCTGGTGGCCTCTGGGAGTCCTCTAACCCCTGATTGTTTAATACCAGTCCGGGTGCCCCCCCCCCTACACACACACACACACTCTAT
The DNA here is from genome assembly GCF_018492685.1 of Alosa sapidissima. Classification (NCBI taxonomy): domain Eukaryota; kingdom Metazoa; phylum Chordata; class Actinopteri; order Clupeiformes; family Clupeidae; genus Alosa; species Alosa sapidissima. Next base: position 18,283,971 of record NC_055972.1, on the reverse strand, counting down.
CTATCAGCCAGGCCTCAGTGAGAACACTGACCTTCAGAGTTTGACCGGATGCCGTGGCAGATCGCTTGACGGATGGAAATGTCATCTGTCAGGCAGGTCAGAGGAAGTCTGACATTGGATCAAGGCCCTGCCGGGCTCCTCGCCAACAGAGCCAGACCTCTGAGGCCCGTTCCCCATGGCTTGTCTACTCGCGTGGCTGTCCATAGCACCACTGTCACCACAGCTACTGTATCTTGATGAACAACCCGCTCCCAGACGGGAATGTATGATAAATATTTCATGCTGAGAAATTTCATCTGCATGTGTATGAGGGGCTTATTTGAAGAGGAATTACCATTTCATTCGGCAGACAGCACACTCAAATGATTAAATAACCCAAATGTAAAGGACGATTAAAATACAAGGAGGGATCGTGCCTACAGCTTATTCTCCAAACTCATGAAATAAGTCCTTCATTGAGCACTCTGGATAGTTTTATTTATTAAGAGGCAATTATTCAACTTGCTTTAGTTTAAATATAATTTCCACTGTCAGTCAAGGCCGCTCAATCACTTTCACCATGGGCCTCGTATCTGGAAGGCTTGCAAAACCAAAGTTTACAGAACATTACATGTGCAACATCAAATAAAGGACAGTAGTAAAATCCCTTTGAACCCTTGAATAATAAAACCATCCATCAAAGCATCTTAAATATTACATTTTCAGGCCTACAGATTTTTTACGGTCAAATCCAAGTAGAGTGCCCTTCTCATGCATCTTTTCTCTACATCACACATGTTCACATTCTCTATAGTGTGTGAATTCTCTGCCGCTTCTGTGGCTAAAGTATGCGGAAGTCAATGCTGACATCATCAGGCTCAGTCAGTTGTCATAGTACCATCCCATGGATGAGTGGAATTAGCTTCTTATTCCCTCTGACACAGTGTGGGATTTAGGTGTGCCATCAGAAATTAATAAAGTTCCCAGCATTGCTGCCTGATAAATGTTAACAGGGATTAGGCAAATGACTGCCTGGTCTGGGATCCCATGGGTAATTTAGTCTAAGTCATAAACAAAAACTTTTTTTCTGGGGAGGTTGTTGTGTGTAGAGTCTGACAGACCAGTCTGTTTCACTGAGGTTAATAAACTCAGACCTCAGAGAGATCATATAGAATATGTAATTGAGTAAAGTTATATTTTAGAGAATGTATAGCAAGATATACTGTAGCACAAACAAAGGAATGTATCAGTGCATATGAACTATATACTCTGAGTCAACGGCTCATACATTGTTGTGGTGTGAGTATGAGGAGATGGAGATGAAGGGCGCAAGCTGATTCACTATCTATGCTATCTAAACATCACATTCACTATCTAACACTATCTAAACATCACACGAGACGAGCAAGATGATGACTGTGTTAGTCACAAACCAGCAAAGACGTGTTGTGTCCCACCTGGCACTGCGATGCACTGGTCATCAGATAAGGCTTCAAGAGTTATTTTAGTTAAACAACCGAGAACATTATACTACTAAATTTTGGACTAGGATGTTATCTGATGCAGAGAACATTTTATAGGAAATTTGTATCGGATACTTGTGTCTTTCATTTTTTTTTATCAACAAGGCTACTAACTCACCAAAACACCTTGGAATCCTCAGAGGTGCAAAAGAAATTAGCATTATTCCAGACATTTCAGAAAAGCCTACACAATCACCCTAATCTAAACAAATTGGCTTTACAAATCTCTGCATGCTTGCAAGCACAAAGTACTTTGTAGACCATATAGGTGTGTGTGTGTGTGTGTGTGTGTGTGTGTGTGTGTGTGTACGCACGTGTATTAGGGGTGTTTTTTACGCTCACCTTTTTGTGTTCACATGGAACCATTGAACCAGAGAAACACAATATTTCCTGGTTGGGAGAAAACAGCAGTTTACTTCTGTCACACGCAACTATACTCTGTCACACGCAACTATACTCTGTCACACGCAACTATACTCTGTCACACGCAACTATACTCTGACAAATGCCACGGAGTGAAAACAAATGAATTTTCTTTTGCACTCAGACACGAGAGTCTAACAAAAAACCTCTAAAACAGAAAACCTTTCTATGGTTTGACTGAAGCAGCACCACAGAATTACTGAAATTAAGCAAAGCTCTTCTATGGATCTGTCCCATTACTTGGTTGTAGATATGAAAGTACTCTATCACTGTTTGCATTTATACACGGCAAAGCATGAAATGTGTTGTAAGTTATAGAATGCAGTTATGAAAATGATGAATCAATGTTGCCTCTCAGGAGGACGCCACACTCTAATGAACTACAAGATCTATGTTTAATTACCATGGCAATCTATGACACTAATGACTTATATATTATCAAACCACAACACTATTAATTCATGCAGAATCATGATGTGTGATGCACGGAGGAGCAATTATGAAAGGGAAGCGATCTTGTCCACGAAGGCCCCCTATTTCATTGTAATCCTGTCATGCAGCGGGGAAGGACACATCACATCACACACACACATAAACACATACACACATAAACACACACACACACAAACACTTGATATCAATTTGTACAACTTTCAGAAAAGTTCCTTAATTCTGAGTAGTTGGGCAGTTCACATCTGCAAAAAGAACCAGTGAAGCTTAAAAATAATGGCCTCAAGCACTTCCTTTGTGGCTAAATGTACTATGCTCCCTGGCATATCAGTTAAGCACATTCGGTATATCAAAACACACAGTGTATAAAATGTATACTTCACCAGCTAGAATTGAGCAAGTCATGTCACACAACTATAATATGCTCAGTAATTTAGAGGCTCTGGAAGGCATGATGCAATGACATTACTAAATGTGGAAAATGATATGGTATAGTATAACCAAAGCAAACATCAAAGAAATGCTCTCTATCCAACTCACTGACTACATTGAGAAGTATGAAACACTTATGTAAAACATACGTATTTTGTGGGGCTCAGAGTCCCAAGGGAGAGTTTCTTTATGGTTTGATTGTTACAAGTCTAAAATCAATATGGTCCCCCACAGACAGATGAGAAGAACAGCTAAAATTCCTCACCTAACCTTTCTGCTTGGGCTGCACGTCGCAAAGAGTAAAACGGCCGTCAGAACACCCTTAAAAAGCTGTGGCGATTATGTGCTTTATCTGGTCTTCAGCCCACTTCCCAAATCCTAAAGCATGTTGCAGTAACCTATCGGCGGGATGACTGTAATCTCCCAGCGAGCTCCATTGATCTATTTCCAGGGCCGGGTTGGAAGACTTCCACCCCGATGACTATTGTGACGCCGCAGCGCTGCTCACCGCATGTTGTGAAGCTCCATCCTGCTTCTGACAGACTATTACAGCCTTCTCCATGCCCACTTGAAATAGGATGCTGCTTCTCCAAGCCTGGGGGGCTTAGCTTTAGCTTCCCCCATCCATACTTCAGAAATAGAGCACAGGCACATTACATGCTTCCACTTTTTATGGAGGGAAAAAAAGAAGCAGGGTATGAAAGTGTGGCAAACTCCTTGAAAATACCTGACAATTTAGTAATTTCATCGACTCTTTCATTTGTGCATATTTAATTGTTATTGCTGTTTTTTTCTAATTGGACTGGTGGATCTGTATACCGGTACACTTAATTATCATATTATGTGCTCAGGCCTGAACACACCCACAAGCACTAGCCTGTCATTTCAAATCTGTTAGACCTGCTCGTTAATCTTTGCTTTAGCAGCATTATAATTTGCAAAAAAAAAAAGGTTTAATCAGTAATGACATCATAAAGCAACAGATGTGTTTGTTTTATTAGCTGCTAGATTTAAGGTATGTGGATAAGGCCAATTTTGCTGTGCTTTGAAATGGTTTGCTTTAGTGCTTTGAATTTGAAATGTAAAATACTTAATAATAGAAAGAAAACATGCATATGTTAAACACCATTTGAATCCTGAGAATGTTGAGGAAATGAAAGGTTTACTGTGAATTACCATCAATTATCACTGGGGTCAGCTCACCCATATAACATGTATAGCTACATTTTAGCCCTCCATGAAAGTTCAACTTTCAATGGTCCAGTGGTTCAACCTAAACACTTCACACTGACATAAAGGACATGTCATAACATTGATTAATGGGGTTAAGAAACCCTGTGAGATATGAGGTTCTATACTGCAAGCAGCAATACGCTCTAGCAGAGATTCACAACCTGCTCTTATGTGTCAGACATAATAAACCTTAATTGTTGACTTCTGCCCTATAGTTGACGGCTCATTTTGTTTGGCTTAAATGGACATCATGAATATCAACATTTGGGATGCAGTATGAGAGCATAGATTTATGAGAATGCTATCACTTTTTCCCAGTTGCTTTCATTCAGAGGGTCATAAAAATCAATATTGTTAGCACACACGAGTCAGCACCTGCAATAATTTAACTCTCATTTGAGGTTGGATAGTCCAACCTTGGCAGAGATAAAAGATGAGTGATTATGCGCGGGTCCAATATATATTGAAACTGTGGGCTGTGGCCATTAGTATTTTTACTGAGGCAATTAATCTGCACAAATTGTGGAGCAGTGGAATGTCTCAGTTGATAGTCCTTCAGCGAAAGTCTGCTGCCGTCAGGCGCCTTATGATATGGTGCGCCTTGAAAGACCCAATTAGTTTAGCACCAGATAACATTCGCTGAGCCCATAACACCTCTGAACCCCTGAATACACACACACTCACACATGGACTCTCACTCTCTCTAACACATACACACACACACACACACACACACAGTGTCATTCACAAATATCAGTTTCCTCTTGTCCCTGGCCTTATTTCATGGTCTAATTCTGCGGGATTCAGATGTGGCCTTGTTTGACGTCAGTTGAACGTGTCATCCTTTTCCATGGTCTTAACACTGACTGTGAGCTGGCACGGCTTCCTCAGTGGGTCTACTGTGGTTTAGATCATAACAAAGATCTGCCATTTTGCATGCTGTAAAGATTTTTCCCTCTCCCTTCCACAAGAAGAGAAAGAGAATATTGGATGGTGACTACACACAACAGAAAATGTAATGTACAGTTCCCAGCAAAAGCATGAAAGAAAAGAAGGGCACCAAATCCCTTCAGTATATATTGTCCAAAAGAAGAAATTAGCTATCTGTGTCTCATTCACTACTCTGTATGGAAACATGAAAGCAAAACACAATTGAACAGAAATCCTTTTTGACTGTACCCTGCCATTGATGTGCATGTTAAACAGTCTGGGGGAGAAAAAAAAACAGGAAAAAAGAAAGCTTTTAAGTGAGCTTTTCGACAGAGCCAGTCTGTCTCCATGGCAAGCTGACAGGAACTCAATAATTGTGGAGGCTCATCAAACAATTACGATATACCCCCCTCTACCTCCCCAAACCCCCCTCTCCCGGCTCGAACATGGCAAAACCGTCAGCCAACGAGAAGCCCACAGCACACGGAACCCAATCAAGCAGTAGAGTCGGCCGCAGCAGTCGTTGTCCATGCAGCTCCTCACCCCAAGGCCAACAGCCGCATGGCAATGCGCATCAGACGGTGGACTGCCGACCAATCAGGCCCGGCCCCCTCCACCTCCCTTCCGTCCTCATTCTCCCTCGTCGAAACGAGGAGAAATCAATAAAAACTGTGGATCAATAAGTTTCTCTCTCTCTCTCTCTCTCTCTCTCTCTCTCTCTCTCTCTCTCTCTCTCTCTCTCTCTCGTAGTGGGACTATGGTCTTTTATTTTTTTGTAAAATCATGTAAAGTTCAGTGCTGAAAATAGCATCATCTCAACAAACAGCGTCCACCCCAGGCAAGTGGGCAGTTGTGAAGACGAGGATGAGCTGGCACCTGGAGAGCAAGTTTGGTTTGAGCATTTATTGGATGATAACCAACGAACACTGTCGCCCGAGTGCACACCACACACTATACAGCTTTCACATGAACAATGAGAGGTGAGATATACACGTGAAAGACAGTTGAGCCGTTGAGCTATTTCATGGTTACATCTTAAATCCCATACAGTGTATTGGCAAAATAAGTGTTAGGCTATGGGAAGCTTCTTTAAAATGTACTCTAGTGCATAAAACAACCAGTTTGTATCTGGTTCCGCATATGGTATTGATATAAGATATGCAGATATGTTAGGGCCATTTCATTCATGATCTGTTTTCCATACTGAATAAGGAATGCCTAAGTTCTGTTCCCATTTACTTTCTCTTACATGTCCTTTTACATTTGTACTTTATTACATTATCTGATATTTGCATGAGGAGATTGCCCCTCTGTCTTACATGATGTCAGTCATTATGTGAAAATCATTATGATGAGCCTAATTTAATGGTTCAAGTGAATGACTGCAGTGCTGTGCAGGAATGTTTGGATACAGAATTTCTCAGGACCGAATGTCAGGCCATGTCCAGAGATGTTTGCTTGTACAAGTTGGACCTGATGCAGCAGTGGACCTGATGATGGTGATGTTTCATTAGTCTCCCATATAGGTCAACAGCATCTCATCCTGTCAGTTCATGGAGTACAATAGCCAGTGGATGGGCACTTAATGACAGGTGAATATAAGATGACGCCAGGGTGACAGAACATTAGCTTTCCCCTCTCTCTCTCTCTCTCTCTCTCTCTCTCTCAGAGCCAGTGTGACATAATCTACACATTAATGGCCTCACAAAACACATGGCCACAACAACACCAATAGACATTTTGAACACTTTAAAGAAATATAACTTTGAAATATTATTTTTTTTTAAATCCAGCGTTTTGTTAGAAGGTTGTGTTGAACAGGGCCATGTCAAAGTGTATCACTGTAATTGTATGGCTGCTCAGCATGGCTGTCAGAGTGTGGCTTATCTGTTATTCAGACATACACATGTCAAACTGTCCTCCATAGTTTAAGCTTCAAGGTTGTCCCTCTACTTCTGTATGCTTTGTTCAGTTGAAAACAATCTCCAGCCACAATTATTTTGTAGATTATTGTGTAATAAAAATAAACAACTAAATAAGTAATGTCTATGTTAAGTAAAGGATAATGTATTGTCTGCCAGTCATTATCGGAAGATAAGTCCTAATGGCAAACAGGACCTTGACGCAAAGCAGATGAGTTTTGCTTTGTCCTGAAGGGACTTATTTTCCAATAATGACTGGCAGACAATACATTGTCCTGCTTATTATACGGCTTCTTGCCAAAATGAGAATAGAATCTTCAATGTGTCTTGTTACATTTTTTTGTAGATGTTCCGTAGCTTCTGCCAAAAAATAAATAGTTTGTCACACAAATATAACTTGAAAGTTTCTAATGTTGCATAGCAACATATTACTTGCTGATATGATATGATATGAAAGACTTGAAGAAGCACAAAACCTGTTGCCATTGGCAACAGTCATTCATTTTTTGCAAAGGTGATTTTTATACAAAATTATCAGAACTTTGAACATTGAGAAGGTCCATTCATGTTAATGAAACTTACTGCAGCATTTTTAATAAACAATTATATATATATATATCTCAAAACATAATTCTAGCCATCAACATACCATTACATGGACCAAAGTGTTTAATTAACTAAGCTTTTGATTAGGCCATAGGACAGAAGTATAGGACAGCAATAGACCATTATGAATTTTATTTAAATAAATTATGCTTTATCTTTAACTGATTTTAACCCATACATGTGAAATGTACAGTAACATCACTACCACCTTGACACAGAAGGCCCAGTCACACAATAGCCAATTAAATAGTATTACATGAGTCAAAACAGAGATGAAGCAGATGCAGTGGTGTGCTTTTCATCTGTCATGCCCTGCAATCTCATTCACCTTTGTATGTTCATGAATATATGTATAGGCTGGTTCGGGTAGTAGGGCATGAGCGTGTTTGTGTGTGTGTGTGTATGTGTGTTGGGGGTGGGGGTGGTGGAGGGGAATCTTTTTTTATCCTTCATTGTGATCTTTTTTTCATAACGTTTACATGACTTGACCTTATCAAGATGATGGATGTATGAGACTTGAGGATTATGATTTTACAGGCAGTCAGGTTCTTTTTTTTTATCATTATTGTGCAAGGTGCACCACAAACACAGTCTTCCCATAGAAAAGAAGTACAGCCAAATGGAATGGAATGTTTTATTTATCTGCGGTATGCCTTTAAAGGTTGTTTCAGCAATTGCAGGCCCAAAAAAGGCCCAAACATAAATTATCACATTCATGTAATCTTTCCTAACTATCCGCTAGCTGCTCGCCCCATAAGCAGGCCGTCAAAAAAACGCGTCTCTGTAGGCAGCCTAGGCTCTGAGATCTCCACACAAAAACAATTACTACCTAAGTTTAAGTGTTGCCAACCACTCAACAAAGTGTTCCAACCAATAACCGACGAGATGGGCGTTCAGGAGAGTTTCAATTGCACGGGAGGGAGGGGGAGGGAGTAGCGAGCTAGCTCTCTGTTTTGTTTGAACGTCAACAGAAGTGGCATTACCCCGCCATCGCTGATAGAACCTTTAAAGGGGTGGTTCAGGATTTTGGACATAGGACCTCATTTCCACGTTAGCAAGTGTGATATTCAGTGGAGACCGTTATCAACACGTTTCCTCCAGTCCTTCTAGTGGCAGAGTTCGCAGGTGTTAGGCATAGACGGATTATGAACTTTTGGGCCCCTGGGCACAGATGTATTAAGGGCTCCCCACTAATTGTCACATATGTGGAAGGGGTTGGGGGTCCTCCCCCATTTGTTTGATGTGATTTCCTGTATTCTGATGCATTTTGTGGATGGCCAATACTAAATTCGGTAACACTTTATAATAACTACACACAATTCATCATTTGTTAAGCCTTTGCTACTTATTAGTTAATGGTTTGTTCATCATTAGTAATTTCTTGTTCATACATAATTTATCATCAGTAAAGCATTTGTTCACACAGTTATAAATGGTTTGTTCATAGTAAATAAGCCTATCAAAAAATATGTTTGTAAGTACATGATTTATACTTAATAAATAATGAAACAACCGCTTATAAATGAAATCATTTTCACATTATAAACCAGTTGCAAACTATTACAAAATGCTTTGTTCATCATTTGTAAAGCATTGCTCCTATGTTAATTCTCATAAATAAAGTATTTGTACACACAGTTATAAATGTGTGAAACTGCATTTTGTTTTAGACTACTGGTATTTAATTTGTGCATTGACAATAAAGTTGAATATCATATGAACTAGATGACTAAACTCTTGCATATGTAGAAGAAGAAACATTCACAAAAATCCATGACATGATCTCTCTTCTTAATAGCTGTTGAAAATCCACGCACTGGCGCCCCCTCTGCAACGTGTTCGCCTCCCGGTTTCAGAGCTATTCTAAATGCAAAAATGCATAGAGGGAGTTATGACAAAACCGTGACTGTTCAAACTATAAGCTATATAAGGTAGGCCCTATGCTAGGCCTATTACACAACATACATTGTCACTAGGCTATGCTGGCGACCCAAAAAAAATCTCTTTTGGGAACCAATGGCTTACAGTATCAAGCGCAAATGAAGTGGACACTTCTAAATAGGACCCACTGTACAGTAGCTGAAGGTCTGTGGCTAAAGCAGCCATAATGAAAGTGTTATCATTGTTTGGATACTTCACACACACATGCTTTTTAATCGCATAGACTACAACTACCAAGCTGGAATCAAAGCCCATCGACTCCCCTCTCACACCCTAAACACGCACTTCGAACAAACAAAAAGCGTCTCAGTCTCACGGTAGAGCCATAGGCAAAACTGTATCGGACCGGTGTAACGTTGGTACTAAATCATCCATCGCAAAGAATGATTTTTGTAGCACATGCAACAAATATGTGTAGGTACAGCCCTGCCCTGGATACATCTCTCAACATGCGCTCTAAAACATTTGGGTTAAATGAAGATGTAGATCATCACGGGTGCGTTAATAAATCTACATTGCGGCGAGTTGACACAAATTATTCACTTTGACGAATTTATGTAGTTTCAGTCCTAGTTACTTTACTTTGAGCCATGCTCTTCCTTACTTGAATCACCTTTGAAAATAGAGGATTGAAGTAGCCTAGTGGGTTTTGGGAATGAACGTTGACTCAGATGCTTTTTGAGACTTTGAGCAGAAATGTCCCAGCCCAGTGTTTAGGATGCATCAAAGACAGGTTATCTTTCAGGTATATATTTTCCATTAGAAAACCATCACGTTAGCGAACATGTTGTGCCTAACTCACTTAGCTCCTGCTAGTAGCCTAGGTTATGGTCAGAAGAGAATGAGATGACAGTCGAAAGATAGAATTAGTGCTGTTATCAATTTGCTTGGTAGCCTATAACCGCATTTATGGTTTTCTACAAATACATCAATAATCAAATTGGCCTCCATCACTCAACCAATGCTAACGGTAACATTATTTTACCTACTTCCTAGGCTATAACTTGAATAAGATTAATGTGGCCTAGCTGCAGTAAAAACCAAGCATGTCCGATAAACATTCTCAGATTTATTTCGGCTTCAAGAAGAAATGGGAAATCATCCTACCCTTATTAGACGTTCTCTGCGGTAAACTACAGTGTTGTCCTTGTAGGAAGCGTCTATTGTCTTTCCAACCCACTTTAGATTAACTTCCAACAAAATTACGTCTCACTGCAACGATGCGCCATCTGGTGGACAAACGACTATGTAACGCCAATACTGGAAATGCAGCCAAATGATGATGAATATTTGGTTTTCCTTTAATCCTACTGAATTTGTAATTATGTATCGGCCGTTCTAATTGCCGATACCGATAGTATGTGCGTGCCTGTGTGTGTGTGTGTGCGTGTGTATATGTGTGCACCACCATCTACAGGCCAATGAGTGTACAGTCACTAAATGTACACATAACTTAATTTTTTTAGACCCCCCCATGGATGAAATTCTACAAAACGTGGCATACCCCCAGAGAATGTCAGGTTAATTGAAGGGCGATTAAAGCAGAATGATATTGCATTTTCATTGTTTACCGGGGGGCGGGGGTGCAAATCACAAATGAGTAATTATGGGCTAGGTTGATGTGGGCCCTTGAGACCAACATAAAATAAAAATGTCTTCATCATCAATGCCACGGATCAGGTAGTTATTAAGGAAAAAGTTTCGGGGGGCCCAGCGCGGGGGGGGTGAGTGGCCCCAGGGGACCAGACAAAATGTTTCCGTAAAAGTCTAGTGGGGCTACATACCCACCAAATTTCATGTTTCAGTGTCCTGGGTATCGTTGACCAAAAATTCAAGAAGTAGAAAAATATATCATATCATATATATTCTACATGATATCAAAGATTGCACTGGCTTTTCTCCTCTGTGTTCTAATTGATGTAAAGTGGTTGAAGTAGTACTGCTATTAGATCTAAATCTTTTTATGCATTCAATGCACACTCTGTATGCAGCCAAACTGTATGGCAGTTCATTTGAAGGGTACTGCCCTAGGGATTTTATATCCACTTCATAACGCTACTTCACATCTAAAAACAATGTGTCACAATTCATGAAGAGTGCATATCAATATTAACATGGCATGAGGTGTTTAATGGAATGAATTACAATCTACTGACATAAACATGAAAATATAACAACATATAACAACCACTCATGTTATATGGCATCCTCATATCTATATATCACCTTGTTAAATGAAAATGGGTATATGTTTAAACATCATGCTATTTATTTTTGCCATGTTTTGAATACAAAGTCCTTTATGAACATACACACATTATGCTATTCAATACAGAACATGTTATTCAATCTTATAGGCACTATTTCCAGTGTCTCTGACTGAGCAGTGTAGTTATATCCTTACAGGATCCTCTCCAGAATGCACGGATGGCAGCAGCAGTGGAACAAAGGGCAGCGAGCTTCCTGTCACATTGGACTATTGCGCTAAATCGGAGTGACAAGGTTAGTGGGTGAGATAGGGTGAATATGCCCTGACATGCTGTCCTCATTTGGTTGACTTGCACATTCCAACTGTGACCCTGGTAATCAGTTCATGCTGGACAACCTCTGTATTTAGAACACTCCAGTTCCATGGTCCTCAATACACCTTCACTCATTGAACAATCCTCTGCGCTAAGTTATAATAGATGGAGAGGTCAGTGTATGAAGTTCTCTGTTTGATATGGGGAGGATTCTTGTTATTTATTTAATTTGGCAACTTAAAAGAATACTGATTTAGGTTTTGGATGCAGTGCTTGTTTGAGTCTCAATAGATTTCCCCTGGTTTGGCCTTCGTTTGCGGCTCGTGATCTCATTTTCATTACCGACATTAAAGACAGGTTGCTTAAATCGATGCTTGACTTCACACTTTAACCTTGGAGCGTCATTATGTCGGCACATAAAAGCCAAAGCGATGCTGGGCTAATTCAGCTAATTGAGGGTGTCTCCCTACACCAAACAGATGAAAGGACGGCTCAGGTTCCCAGGAAGGCTCGGCCCTCCCATGCAAATCCGCCACGTCCGCGCAAGTCTTCCGCTGAAACAAACAGCAGGACCTCTCAGTAGTAGCGCGGGCTTGCTCCCTTCAGCTCATTGTCGCATCGACCCATTGCCATGAGCCTTTTTCTCTGACACTGTGAATCACTGCACCTGCCTGGAGAAGCTATTTGATGCTCCAAGACAGACAGCACCCAGCCATTCGCATGTGTCCATGCTTCAATCATTCCAGACGTCTTTGATGTGTCGACATGTTTATCGTGCGGGTGTTTGTTTTGTCTCCCTCTCTCTGTCTCTCTCTCTCTCATCTTTTTGTTGGTACACGTTGTATTCTGTCTTGCTATTTTCATCTTTGCTTCTTAGTGCTCCCAGTGGGATTTATCAGACCAGTGATTCACTATCAGTCCGCAGTGTTTCATCTGTCTGTCTGCACTAGCTGCTCCATCCATCTACTGTTTGTCTGCCTCCCCTCTCTGGGCAGGACAGGCTAATCTGTATTTCCTCCTTTAACTTAGCTGTCCATCTGCCAAGCGATCCATCCTTCGCTTCACTCCTGACAGGCTTCCAATGCGGCAGAGTTAGTCTTGATTAAAATAATGAGACCTTAAATAATGTAAGACAAAGAGTGGACCCGGGTCTTTGGAGAACTAATCAATGTTATGAAGCACTGGAAGGGAAAACACAAAAATGTACTTCTCTGTCTCACCTTATTTGTGTGTTTCTCCCCAGTGTCCCTTCTCTGTCCTGCAGCAAAATCTAATTACTGGCTCTGGTCAAAGGAAAGGAGAGAGAGAACGGGGATGAGAATGTTAATGTAAGATGCTCCTGAGCAACAGCCTTGTGCTTTTCACTTGAAAAAATCCTTGCCTGAATTGTTAAAGCTATAAAATATTGAAAAGCATAACCATTTGATTGGGGGCACACAAGTGTGGCGAAAAGCATGTTTCTATTGATTTTGTTCTTGTTACAGTGTGCTTAAAGTGTATTTAATTGGTGTATGTTCAGTGAAAATGGTTGAAGCATAAAGGTCATATATTGATTGCTGACCTCCGTCTAAAAACAGCACCATAAATAGGCTCTGTGTACCCATTTGTGGGTTTTTAATAGTGACAAGGAAGCATGCTTAATTTTACTTTAGCAACTAATGACCCTCTGTGTGCAGTGCACTAACATATCTGAACTTCATTTACAATGGTGACTTACTGTGTTACCATAGTTATCAAGAGTCACAGCTGTGGCCCCTAGACATTTTAAGTAACTCTTTCATTTTTTTTCTATTTGTTTTTCTGCCAATTAAATTATTTGTTTCGCCACTTCACCCAACCAAATAATGCCTACAAATATATTTTTAGACAGAAACACGCAACCTGTGTTTGAATCACTTGCCTTCAACAAAACATGTCGAGTTAACAATATCAACTCTATTGTGCCCATTGTACAGCATACAGTATATACTGAAAACAGCAATCTATGCTCGTTGCCTGCTGCTCTAACAGTTTTATTGACAGACAAGCAATAGTGTTATATTAAATTAGGTAGACCATTCTGTGCCTCTATGCACTTGACAGATAAGGTTTTAAAGAAAATCTAATGATCCATTTCAGAATAAACAAGTTGTCAATGGGGTAAATACTCAACTCTACATCAACAAGTGAAAACAAGTGCTATATTTGGGGCAGCCGTGGCCTACTGGTTAGGGCTTCGGACTTGTAACCGGAGGGCTGCCGGTTCGAACCCCGACCAGTAGGAACGGCTGAAGTGCCCTTGAGCAAGGCACCTAACCCCTAACTGCTCCCTGAGCGCCGCTGTAGCAGGCAGCTCACTGCGTCGAGATTAGTGTGTGCTTCACTTCACTGTGTGCTGAGTGTGTTTCACTAATTCACGGATTGGGATAAATGTAGAGACCAAATTTCCCTCCCGGGATCAAGAGAGTATTTATACTTACTTATAGTCCTGTCAGTGGAGAAATATTCTTATTTCCTGTAGCTTATACAGACAGTGCACAAGTATGTGGAAATAACTGTAATTTACTCCTGGAAAAGCAAGCCATCAGAATTAAGAGGAAATGGTAAGGTGTAACTAAAGATATCCCACAATTAGGCTTGTGACGGAAGGCTCAGATAGCACCAGTCAATCCCACGCAATCCATATTCAGTTAAGCACCACTGGTCTGCAATACCACAAGACTTAAGTAAGCTGTGTGTGCGTGTGCGTGTGCGTGTGTGTGTGTGTGTGTGTGTGTGTGTGTGCGTGTGCGTGTGCGTGTGTGTGTGTGTGTGTGTGCGTGCCTGTGTGCATGCGCGTGTGTGCAATGCCTCATAACCTCTCCTTGAGTAGTGAGGAAAAATCTGAGGCATCTCTCTCTCTCTCTCTCTCTCGCTCTCTCTCTCTCTCTCTGTGTGTGTGTGTGTGTGTGTGAGAGAGAGAGAGAGAGAGAGTACTGATGTACCCTTAACTGTATTTAATGTGTGGTCAGTCTTAGAAGCTCAAATAGCAGTGCTTGCCCTGTGCTTGTTCTATTTGCATTGAGGCCTGTTATGAAGGTAAATCCCCTGGCTCCTCACTCTGCTTGTGCGGGGAGCCTTAATGGAGTGAGATCCTGCTGCAGTATGGCAGAGTGATCCCTCACATACACCTTATCCCATCAGACACCACACCAGCAGTGGATGCCACCTTCATCTGCCATTGGCCACAAGGAGCCAAAATGCCGGAGTGCCGCTCTGTTTGTGTAGAGGGCTATGGAGCCAAAATGGAGGTGTCTTCTGTGTTTGTGTAGAGGGTCTTGCAGCCAAAATGGAGGAGTACTTCATGTGCTTGTGCTGAAGGCCATGGTATGGAGGTGTACTGCAAGAGGCAGGTGATGAAAAGGCCTGGGAGTCTGAGCTGATAAATAACTGGCCAAGTTTCTCAGCCCATTAGCTTTGATTGACTCATCCACACAGTCGGAGGGCAATGAACCTGAATAGGAATGACAAGCGTGTTCCTTATAATTTAATGTAAGCTTTTAGAATAGAGGGATAGAGAGAGAGAGAAAGAAAGAGAGAGAAAGAAAGAGAGAAGGACTTGAGGAGAGAAAGGAGAGAAAAGAAGAGAGCTAGAGAGAGGAGAGAGAATGAGAGAGAGCAAGAGAGAGCTAGCTATGGCTCCAAAGACCCCCTGGCTTTTGCTCACAGCCTGGAAAACCAGCATCCTCTGCCACTGGAGTGGTTAATGAACTGTGTTCCTTGGCCGCGGCTGGCATTCTGACGGAGCCAACGAGCGGTGAGTGGCGGCGCACATTGCCCCTCCCTCTGCCTCACTCATGAAAGCATGAAGAGGTGGAATAATTCTGATTCTGGAGATCTCTCTCCCTGTCAGGGGCTGCCGCTCCGAGCCAGCCAGCCTGAAACCCACAGCTGTTCCTGTTGGTTTTAATTGTAGTCTCTTCCCCCTCTTCCTCGGAGAACGCCAGTTAACGCCTGGCCACATTAGAATATTATTCTGGGGTTTCTCTTGAAAATTGTTATCCTATTTTAATTTTATGACTTTAATTTGCAAGCTGCGCCTCACGCTCAATCTATTTTGGGGACCAGGAGTTCAGAGAAAATTCATTTCAGGAATACATTATGGCGGTTCTTTTTTCCCCATTCGTTCAGAATGTACTGTCTAGCCTACTTCCTCCAGTGAACGCCCTCTGTATGTTCCTACTCCTGAGGTATGCTGTTGCTAAATATTTACCGCTCCTGCAAACCCCCAAAGTCTCCATCATTAGTCAACGCCTTGCTTCATGTAGCACAATGACAAAGGAAGGGAAAAAAGGCATTTTTAATCGTGCAGTCTGTGAATGCTTAATGCTTTGGCTTACTGAGGCATGCAAAAGTCATTTACACATTAATCCCTGGCAGAAAAGGGACAGCAATGATAAGAACTGGTCTCTTATAAGAACTAAGCCCCTGTCTGTCTCTTTCATTGTCTGTGGGAGTTGTCGAGGGTATGGTCCTCTCTTGTAGATGTGTGTATCTCTGGAGATTCAGCTTGGTATTACGTTGAAGGAGATGCTTTATGTCACATCCAACAATCCAACTATGAAATAAAAGGTGTGGAGTTTTTGGTGTGATGCACACTATTTAACCAGAAAATGAAACCCAAGTCCCATTGAAACAGTGCCTGTACGCTGGTTTTGTTTAATTAGTGGTGTGTTCGAATGGATAGAACAGAATGAAAGAAGTTATGAGAAAAAGTATTTTTGCTCTCTCTTTCTTTCTCTCTAACTGTTAGCTTTGAGTACTGTATCCTGCACCCATCTCTTTTTTCAGTTAGTCTGTCTTTTTAAACTTGTTTGTTCATTTGAAAAATGACAGAATGGGCTATTTTTGTCATATGGACAGCCAATGCAAAAACAGGTTACACTCTATTTTAGGGCCATTAGTGGAATTGTGTTATATCCCACCAGTAGTGCTTAGAGCTGTACTTGGTATTGGTGCGGTTTGTATAGCCTCTCATTCAAAAGAAACCTATTTTCCATCTAGTTAATGTGGACGAGGCAGCCCTGTGCTCAAGGGATTTGAAACAGCTGTATGGCACTGCGCGCGCGCGCGCGCGTGTGTGTGTGTGTGTGTGTGTGTGTGTGTGTGTGTGTGTGTGTGTGTGTGTGTGTGTGTGTGTGTGTGCATGCTTGTGTGTGCTTGTGTGTGCACCTGTGTCTGTTGTGTCTGTGTACCTGTGTCTGTGTGTATGTATAAGGGGGCTGAATGGGTGTGTGTATGGGGGGTGAATGGGTTTGTGTGTGTGTGTGTTTTCCGATAACAACTGCACACAAGCCATCCATACAAGAGTCTCAAGCACACAGGAACTGCAGTGCTTAGCAGCATCACACCATGGGGCTTGCGTACATTAAGTCAAAAAGCAATTTCAATGTACAGATATAAGCATTAAGACATAGTATATTTAAATAGGCAAAGAAACCATCATGCCTTTGAAAGATAACTGACACCATGGATGTTCGAATCCCTCTGTAGGGCTGGGCTTGTTGATGCTCATTTGAAGCATATTGTGTCAACATCATCTCCCAAGCCAAACATCATGCTGGTAGAGCCCCTGCAAATCTTGCCAAGTCAAGATGCATAACGCAATGTAAATGTACTTAAATCTATATTGTTTATATGTTGGATCACCGTGTTGGAGTAGGCCAACCATTTGAACAACACACAGAAACATCTGCTTTCTTTTTAACATTAATTGAAAATGTATGATGATTGTATGTATTTAATGTATGCTTCTCTCTGTATGTGTGTGTGTGTGAGCGTGAGTGTGAGCGTGAATGTCTCAATGGGCTCCTTTTATCTCAACAGTATCCAATGAAGTCACATGTATACTGTTCACTCAGTAAGTGAAAAAAAAAAAAAAAAATAAACATTTTGTAAGTCATAATACGTGTGATGTAATAATAAAATGCAGTACCCATCCATTCCTAACATACTATGACTAATATCTGTAAAAATATGGACAGTGTGGTATCATATGCTCACATTTTTTGCATTGTAGAGCAAATTTGGAGCACAGTCAGAGCTATTTAGACCCATAGTTCGATGAGAAGTCCAACACTTCTCATCTAACGGCTCCTACACACAGCTGCGTGCGTTGCAGTGCTGGAGACGCATCCCATTCACTTTACATGGGCTCACGTCATCCATTGCCGAACTGAATTGTGGGTCCGTTGCGTCGCGTTTCTCCCAATTTGTGGAATCCTTACACTGTGTTTCTTTAAAGCAGACAGACCTTAGTCTGACAGCGTGTTTTTATTTCTTAGTATGTTTTCTTTTTCCTGTTTTTCCCCAGTCCATTAGACCTTATGCCTTTAGAATGTAAAGTTGGACTCTATATAACATTGATGGCCATGCATCAACTGTCATTGGTTCTATGCTTGGTAAACCTTAACTTTTCCCATTATTAACATCTTAGCCACAACCACACATTAAAGAAACTATGTGACTTGAGGGGCTTTGGGAGGTAGCTTGACTATGCCTTATAAATGTCCTGCCCTTGTGCTGTGGACTGATGTGGAGAAAAGTGTGCGCCCCGGGCAGCCATTTTTGCCCCTGCTATAGAAAACCTGCCAATGCTCAGAGCGCAAGAAGGAAACCGAACAGATGCCGATTTAGTCCCTCGGAGAGCTGTTTGGGATTGGAAACTCCTGGGGAGATTGGGGTTTTCCTGTTCTGGGGTCATAGAAACCACTTTGAGAACCACTGGTCTTGAAGTATTCAGTGAACTACAGAATAAAACATTCAAACATAAACATAACTAATAACATTATTAAATGATAATAATAATAATAATAATAATAATAATAATAATATGGTTATTGTTATGGTATTTTGCAGACGCCTTTGTCCAAAGCGACACACAACTACAAAACAACATAATATGTAAAATATAACAGGGAACAGATTACAATGTTGGTCAAACTATAATAAGGAGAATAGCAATAATAAACAACAATGTAAATTCAATCAATAGCTTAATAAAATAAGCAATAAAAATATATAACATAACTACCCCAGCAAACAGCGAGAGCAGGAGTTATACAATTGTATGCATTTTTCTTGTTCTCTGTCATAGCTAGGAGAAAAAAATAAATACATGAATCAAGCCCAGACTAAATATTTGAAGGTTATAATTTTTTGGAGTTTTAGACTGTTGTATAATTGATCAATGATTTGAGGAAATTAAAAAATGTTTTGCATATCACACTCATATCACAAGACTCTTCATAGTCATGTGTTCTTAGGTAAAAAGAGTGTCACTGTGCCACATCTGATTGATAATTCCTCTCCATAACTTTGAATCAAGGAGTCAACAAATGTTTACATAATCTACACTGCATTTTCATAAATCCTCAGTCACTGAACCAAACAAACATGAGCTGCTTCATACATTCTATGTGCCCCATGTTCTCTGAAAGCCTCACGGAGCATTGGGAGCAAATAAGTCGTTGACAATGTGACATGGAATGTTTATTAAGGCTGGGTGCTGTGCTTTGTAGTGACATGGTATTGCAAGCTTTAATGCTCCACATCTGAATCCATTCATGTGAAAGTCTATGTGTGGCATGGCATTCATTTACCCTGCAAACCAAGCAAGACAAATGTGTGCACATGTCTGTGATGCAAGAGAATGGTGTGCTTGAAATCAAATGGGAGCATCATGAGCCTGTCACCATACATTTGGCCTTTGTGAGAAAGTGATAGTAGCAAGCGAATGTGTACTAGGAAGCGTAAATGGACTGAGTAATGCGGCACTCTCGCACTAAATGCTCACTCACATCTAATACTCCAAAGAGGAATGTGTGGTGGAAATGTAAGCATGCTCAGTCTGTCGGCTCGGGAATCCTCTCATTATGACAGACGACTTATTAATACTGCTGAGGTGGTAAGAAAGGAAAGTATGTACGTTTTGCACACAGCGTAGTGTTTACAGTTTTGTTCAATTGTTTACACGCAATTTTGAAAACCGGGTTCTTTTTTTCAAAATATAATCATAATTATCCAAACACCACACTCAATTTGCATAATTCCTAGATTGTTTGCAAAATGACACACTTCAGTCAAAACATACACACTTCAGTCAAAACATATACACATTGGTTTTCATTTAACCAACACAGTTCTCAATGATCAGACACTATTGCAGCCAGTTTCACACTGCTGTGATAAATAAAAAAACACATTTGTAAAAAAAACTAATGTTAGGAAATAGCATGTGCTAAATTTTTGGCCAGACATTGTGATGTAAGGGATAATTTAGACAAAAAAATAGTGACAAACCCACAACATTCTTCATGATTAGTTTAAGATTTAGGGAGAATGCACACAAGGCCTACTATAAACTTGATTGTGATTATCCTATTCGTTCATTAGTGTGGTCATTGGCAATCCGGCGCTTTGTAATAACAAGGAAGTAACCTCACAATCCTTATCTGTGTCTAAAGTGTGAAAATGTGTGTAGAGTTGTACAAATCACTGTGTGTAATGTTTTGCAAAAAAGGGTGAATGAGTTAGTTGGACCTAAGAGACAAATCTGTAATTCAGAAACTAATATCTGTTTGGATGGCTCTTAGTTCAGTAGTGCACAGAGGTTGAGCTGCAACCTTTGCAACAGTGCTATGTCTCCTGGTATTCCTCTGTGACTATTCTGTACCAATTTGGAATTAGAGATTAGAATATGGAAATTAAACCACATCCCCACTTTCTCACTGCTGGCTCCAATCAGCTTTCCTCTGGCATCACTGAGATGATCCATTGTCATCATCAGAGACCACTCACTGGCTCTCACGTGGAGATGGCATCATAAAACAGCTCACCATTACCAGTCGATAGCATCTAACCCCACTCATGAGTGACTCATGTCTCCCGTCTGAAGGAAATCAATGTTACCAGGATCCCACGCCTCCATCGCCCCACACCTCCATTCTCATTCAGCCGCAATTCAGCTTATCATGAACAAAATGCTTTGAATGCAAGAAAGGATGGTGGTGGAGGTGGCTATTGTGTATCTTTTCATGTCCATACTCCCATCTGCCCAATTCTGCTCAGCTAAGGCTCAATTTGGGGTCATATATCTGCCAACATTTCACTTTGTGTTCATTCACATTAGGTTCAATAATACACTGCGACACTTTATGATTTACAGTAAGGCTATTTGTGAATATGCATAATTTAGTGTCATATACAGTAATAGATCTGAGGAATGATATTTATTCCTAAATGACTCTATCGTTCTATTGTACTCTATGTAGAATTCCAAAATATTGAATAAAACATAGCAATTGCACATAACTGGAAAGCTATTGTCAGACTTAATATGTGTTGGTGTTATTATACGTACACTATATAGACAAAAGTATCCCAAAGTTGTCCAGCATCCACACCTACTCTTCTGAATGAATGGGCAAAACATTTCCAGGCACTGTAAAAGCTTTTGGAAATCCTTCCCAAAACAGTGGAAGCAGTAACAGCTGCATAGGGGAGAGGCTCCATATTAATACCTGGATTTAGAATGGGATGTCATTGAGATTTCTGTAGCAGGCGTCCCAATAAGTAAGTATATATAATACTTTTGTCTATATAGTGTATATCATTTATATGTTGGTTCATTTGTTTTGCTAGTCTCAAATTGTTTTGTTTCTGCCCCCTACTATTGGACATCAAGGACTTGGGAAATGTGACTGTGGCGATGGCGCTGCCCTGTCCCTGTGGACGTGGTGGCAGTGTCATCCTCGCTGCTGGTGCAGAGGCTCCAGATGGTGCTGCAGGGGAGACCTGCTGGAGCATTTTCCACAGATGGCCGTACTGCAGCTTGCCTCTCTAGAACGTCCCCCCCCCCCCGTCCCTTCCACCATAGAGGCACACATAACATCACGTCTGGTATTCAAACCACTTAAAACTCATCATTGTTTATTTAACACGCACACTGATTCATCTCAAAGTTTTGGACTGAAGTTTGAACTAAAGAGGTAAAGGAAGTAACAACAACGTGAGAGGTAGGTGTGTGTGTGTGTGTGTGTGTGTGTGTGTGTGTGTGTGTGTGTGGTGTGTGTGCGCATGGTGTGTGTGTGTGTGTGTAAGGGAGGAGGAATTATTTGGAATTCTGGCGAACTAACATCTTCTTGCTTTGCTTTACTGGAAGCATATAAAAAGAGCAAGAAAGAGAGCCTTACCCAGGGAAACACCTCCAGGGACCCAGCGATCTAATGAGAAAAATATGGCCCAAGGCCTGCTTCTGCCTCTAAACCCGAAGCTTCTTCAGATAGGGTTATTTCTAGCAGTGGTTTATCACTAGCTGGATGCCCATGAGAAAGATGAGGCAGAGAAACCACACACACACACACACACACACACACACACACACACACACATGAACATAGCATAACATGCCTACTCCATAAATGCAAAAGCCTGGATCTGGGGAATAAACAAAATGGAAGCAGCTGCATCCATCATTGTAACTTGTTTGATAACCAACATGGTGAGGGATATGATATGTCCTACAGGGAAAATTCATACCCATTTAGGGGATATATTTGGTAAGCAAAATCATAGCCTTATTCCACTGCTCCACCAGGAGTTTACAAACATCGTCAGATGGTTAATGCTTTCGGAGCTAATTTTTTGGCTGTAATTTCACATGCGGTCTCACTTAGTGGTAATTAAGATAGTGTGTCCAATATTTTTTGAACGTGACTTTACATGTCACTTCAAATTATTGCCATTTCTATTCATCTTCAGCACACAAAATTACAGAATATGAAAATATATTTATCAGATTGTTTTTATTTCAGTGGTCAGCATGATATTAAGGCTTCAAAAAACATCTTTGTACAGCAACATAAACAACATGACAACATAAACTGGAGCTGGAGAAGAGAGTGTTTCACCAGTGTATCTCTATGCCATGAATCATGTGAAAGGCAAATGTGTCCGTCCTGTAGTCACCCAAAATAAGCACCATGTAATTATTTGTTGTGGAAAGCATAGGAGAAAAGTTACATGTAATTTTCTGGCCCAGTGGAGAAATATAGAATAGGCTAGTGGGTGACTCAGTCAGCGCTTGGCTGACCTGACCTCCTTCTCACACACCTCATTCCTCTTTGCCTTTTGGACAAATGCTGAATCTTGAAAAATTCATGCTGTTATCTGGATAAGGCTGGATCCGTTGTCTTTTGTTTTCCCCCCTAGGGATGGATGGTATATTCTAATTTGGCCATTTGTGCTAACATTGAGCTCAGTTCAAATCTGTTTGGCCATAGCACATGTCATCGCACAGACCATGCCAGTGTAATGCATGCAGATGAAGTTGTAGTGGAATTAATATGTTCCTCTTGTATTGATAGAATGGCCTTAATGGGGCTGGTATGGAATTATTGGTTTAAAAAATATTCAAAAATAACCTTGACACAACTACAGATTGGCAAAATATAACGTCAAAAACACCAATAAGGCCATGTTCAGACTAGGTGTCTTTTTTTGAAGCTGCCAGCGTCTTTACATTATGCTGCCATCAGCATTTTTTTCTTTTTAAAGTTTAATTTCTCAGAAGAAAGTGCCCTACGTAAAAAGCACATTTTTGACAAAAACAATGAGTAATGAGATGTCTGTAACCAGCAGAACTGGAGACGGTAGCAGAAACACATTATGATCAACTTTGAGCACAATAAAAACCAGCTAGCATGCAAACCAGCTGGAATTGGGCCGTTCTCCCTGTATCAAATTCATACAAGTCAAAGGAAAAGTAATGCGTAATGTCAAGATAACTTTATTCCTCACATAGCCCCTTTAACATGTTGGCCAGACATGGACATCATCAACAGCATTGTTTTTTTTTTTTTTTTTTTTATCCAAATTACCTTTGCCTAAATACATTCTCGCTCTTACAATCTTTTACTCTTTAAAAAGAACAATTGCTTATATGTAGTCATTCTGTTACAATCCAAATCTTGTTGTTGCCCCCCCCCCCCACCCATTTAATTTTGAGTTAAATGGAGGCACTTTGACACATAACACCCAATCCCTGAAGCAGATTACCTCTGACTGACTTGTTCACATTCGCCATGACCCAGAATGAGCTTTTTAATGTGTGTGACATGTGAGGTGACTGAGAACACTGGAAATCCCTCTTTTGTAAGGTTTCAATAGATGGAGAAAGTAATTTCCTTCTCAGGTCGTGGATTGCTGAGGCCTTGAAGGAACGTCATGGGGAATACTCGGGTTTAAATGGTTCAGTCTACACAATGCCAGCAATTGCTTCTGTTGCTCCAATCCAAGTAACTGACAGAGTGTTTCATTAAGAAACTGCAATTTTGCAACTGCATTTTTTCTTTCATTTTGACAAATCTGAGGTGTGCTTGCTTTTTATGAAAAGCTGAAAAACATGAATGTTGACAAAATGCTGTCTCGTGATCGTCACTCTAACATGGCTTGCAACACTAATTGGAGTCTGAATTATACATCTTTCCATATGCAATATGAGGGTGACAGAAATGTGGTAATTGCAACTGTTGACAATTGACAGCCCTTCTCAAATGATTCATAAACACCTGCATAAAATTAGCTACAGTGTGAAAGTTTTGTCTGAAGGAGGGAATGTGTTGTTTAAAACCTCCATCTATCAGATCAACTGTGAAGCAGCATGAGCAGCTTATGGTGTAGACTAGAGGGTTGTTGATGTCCGTCTGTGTAGACAGTCATTGCGGCCTGTGATGTAGATGGCTGTAGCTGTCTGTGATTGTACTGTAGCTGTCTGCGTTGTGGTTTAAAGGACTCTTGCTGTCTGTGAGCATTAGGTTTGCCTAAACTAGCCTTTCATCATCTGGTCCTCCCCTCTCTTCCTCTCCCACCACCAATCATGCACAATCTCCCACATCTTTCAGCCTGCTTTTGGATCTACTGGGATCCCTACATACCTACACAAAATGCAACACACACACACACACACACACACACACACATACACACACACAGTACAGCTCTTCTGGATGCCACTCTCCATTCAAACCAACTCCCCAAACCCTTCCCAGCAGGAGAGCTTTGATCAAACTGTTTAATGAGGTGAAAGACAAGAAATCCATAACCCCAAGAACAGAAAACCTTGTTGACCATTAATCACTTATCCAGGCTGCCTGCTTTGTGCCTGCTCTCTCTCCACGTCCACCACCACCCCCTCACCACAGTTCTCCATGCAAGCACCGGCAGTCCCTCGCAATAATATCTCTTTGTGTTGCTGCTCTGTGTGTCTGCATCAGAGTCATTACACAGAGTGGTGACTCATGACCTTTTTAAATGACTTTATTTTTTTTATTTTTGTGTGTGTGAGTGTGTGTGTGTCTGTATGTGTGTGTGTGTGGGGGGGGGGGGTCTTTGGAAGTGATTTTGGATTGATTGGATTTAGCCTGTTCACTGTGGAGTTGCAGAGGTAATGTTGCGGATTGGTGATGCTGCAGAGAGCCATTTGGCTCTGATGAGTGATAACTGTGGATAAGAGAAAACACAACAAACCTGAGCAGTATTTCACTGTTATCCCTACACTAACCTTAAGGTTTATGTCTATGGTGTGGCGTTGGGAGTAAATGGAAATGCAAGTATTGGAATAACATGGAATTGGCTGCACATTTTTGTTGTTACCATACACATTTAACAAAGTCCAAGAAACCAATATAATGTTTGTTTGTTTTTTTAAGAAAGTTTATTCTCGCTGTATGTTTCGTAAACAAAAACAAAAAGTGAAAGGTTCTCAAACAAAAAGTAAGTTCTCAGTTTCCCAGATGTTACTTAGGCCTATAGATTACCTGCCAGGGTGTCTCACTTCTGTGTTTGCTGCTTGGCATCCTACCCTTCTCCCCTGGCACCTCCAGCTTCATCCCCAGTTGTGCTGAAAAATG
Organism: Alosa sapidissima; assembly: GCF_018492685.1. NCBI lineage: Eukaryota > Metazoa > Chordata > Actinopteri > Clupeiformes > Clupeidae > Alosa > Alosa sapidissima. The sequence continues at coordinate 18,258,082 of NC_055972.1, read as the reverse complement.
GTTGTCTTCACGAGGGTGTGTGGCAGGCTGCCTGCTTCACTTCCAAACCATGGTAAGGAAGCTGTGGGGTGTTAGTGGAGAAAGGTTGGATGCCCAGCAGATAACACACAAGTGAGACTCCTTGGCAGGTGATGTGGAGGCCCAGTAACATCTGGGAAACTGAGAATGGAGAGTGAAGCATGGCAGCTCACCCAACTGTAGGGGGGGGGGGGGGGGGGTTTGGCTGAACGTGTGCAGTTGCAGCTGTGCAACATAGAACAGTGAGAAGATGAGTGGAGTAGTAGAGTGCCTTTTCAAAATGGTAATGCATCCTTTAGCGTCTATAGGTTTGTACATCTGTTCCAAATGTACTTTCTGCACAGGTAGTGAGTTTACCATTTAAAAGTGGCATTTGAAAGTTAATATTAGATTTGAATTTTCACATATACTCAATAATCAAAATACCAGCTTGAGATTATCCGCTGTTGAACCGTGTCTTGCTAATAAACTGATCATGTTTACACAGACATGTATTTTAATATACTGTAACCTGCTGTACTACATCTTGTATGTCAGGGACTCATAAACACAAATAGCTTTTGTTTATCTTTGTTGGCCTTCAACTGTCACTGACCTGCACTGAACTATCCTTCTGACCATCAAATACAAACAAGAGGACATTTACAAGACCCTTTCCAGTTGTTCCTGTCCCTGTTATTTATAATGTGTGAGAAGAAACTGGCCTCTTCTAAGGGGAACGTCCCCACACCCTTCTCATTTAGTAATAAGCTGAGAGACAGAGAGAGAGAGAGAGAGAGAGAGAGAGAGAGAGAGAGAGAGGTACACACTAGCTAGGTTGGGAGAGTGGGGATAAGTTGAAGAACTAGGTGAGAAGGGGAGGAAGAGCTAGAATAAGGCACAGGTAATGAGCAGAACAATGAACAAACAAGCACAAAGTGCCCTGGTCACAGGAAGCAGATTCTGTTATATAGTCACTGGCTGTGGATGGAGGAGTGAGCACATATACTGTATACTAATGATGATAACGGTATTATATATATTTGCCGAAATGATGATGCCATAACCTATGTCAGCTTACCTTGTGTTTACTAGAAGATGAGGAATGGTGATATATGCATCCAAGGCAAAGAGACAAAGTATACAGACTTCTTATCAATGTAAATATTTATCGGAACTCCCCCTATTACCGTCGGTCCCGTATTTCCGCCATCTTGCGTGTATGTGTCACTTAATATCCATTTCTATACAAACCAAGATGGCGGATCCCTAAAGAAACGCAAGCACCCACACCATAGGTGTATCTAAATTAGCTATGTACCAAAAATGACATTTTACCGTGACTCGAAGAGCTGTAAACAGTGTTGTAAGGCTGCGTGTACACAACTAACCTGACTCTCGCCAGATGAATTTCGTTCCGCCTAACTCCACTCATCCATCTGGGATCGATCCATTGGAGTGGTGCTTCAGAAGGCTGGGCCTTATTTAAAAATCCTTGCATAAGATTGGATAAGCCACTTGTCCGTCATCTATTGATGTGGTACTTCAACCACTCACATCGAAGCCAACCCGTGACGCTGAGAACAGTCTCACAGTCGCTTCTACGCTACATCACATCTATGAAACTCCCGCCCTGCGTCCTGATTGGCTCTACCATACAATCTCGTGCTGAAATCACTCTCAACGGAACCGATCCCAGATGGATGTGAGTGGAGCTAGGTGGAACGAAAATTCATCTGGCGAGAGTCAGGTGAGTACAGAACCGCTTGGAGCTCCAGTGGAATTTGAATTTCATGACGAGAATTCTCAGTCTAACCGTAATGTGCCGTTGAAATGGCGTAAATAGGCGACCCATCAGGCCAGCACTATAACTCCGAGCGTGGCAAACAAAATCGGATATTTCAGGCAGTAAATGCTCCCGTTAAGAACCAAACCAGATTTTGTTCAAATGTAAATACCTATGGCTACTGAAAAATGTAAGGTTCATTTAGCAAATGTTATTTTGAAGTGTTAAAAAACATCGTTGTTTTAGAATTTCTGAACAGAAGTGGTGATAATTGGGGGTGTTATGATATAGATCTCATTATCCCCAGGGTCTACATAAAAAACTGCACCGGGCCATTTCTGCTCTGCTTAGGCTAGTGAGTGGTCACTGCAGGGTAGTGTGGATGATGGAACCTGAGGACCTGCAGGACTCTGAATTTGATTGCTGAGGATGGCTGAGATGCTGAATGAAAACTACAGCTTAAAGACCCAACACGGAAATGACATACATCACTGGGAGAGGGTGAGCAGGTGTGGATGTTGTATGGGGCATGGATATATGAAACGTTACCTCAAACATCTTTATCAATATGCACTATGATGAATACATACTGTAATACTTGATCAGACTATATGGAACATGTAATATACACACCAGTCTTCTTTGGCTCCTTACTTTCAATATCATAACATAAACAATTCTCATGAATGATTTTAAATGTGTGTGAATGTAATTTCCAAAGGCAATTTCCCTTACAACACATATTTACTGTTTCTTACCATTGCTTCACAGAATCACAGTGTACACCCAGCTTAGACCTGCATGAGAAGAGCTTAAAGGATCTGAGGCAAAGTCATACATACCGTAGATGAGCATATTTACCTTCTGAAGCAATATATCCTGATATGTCCACTTTTGATGAAGCAGGATATAGGAAAAAGCAGTTGTGAATGCCTTAGTGAGGATTAATGTCCATTTACTGACATCAGCAAGGTGAAGGTTGTCCTTAATACCAGAGAGACCGCTTGTTCAAATAAATAATTCATGGTTTATGGAGCAGTGCAAATGCATACAGGGACTCCTGCATGCCCACCAGTGAGTCCACCATGAGGGAGCGTGCTCCACAGTGTGCTCAGGGAGAAGAAGTATAACAATCTTTCTTTCACATCCTTTTTATTTTGCAACACAATGTAGAAGTGGTTTACTCATACTGTACATGAGGATCTCCTGAAGCTCCTTTGATTTACAGTATGATACCGGTAAGGGAGCGTTTTTTTTTTTGTTGTTGTTTCTTGGTGAACCTCTTCTCCCATTTTTTGAGTAAGTCCATGGTCTCCCTCTCCACCACAAAATGATCTCCCATGATCCTCTGACCCCTGTGTTTTTTAGAGGAAATTTCTCCTGCTGTGACTACCTGCCAGCACCAATCGCTCTGGCCCTAACATCGCTGCATGGGCTGCTCTTGCAGCTATAATTGCAGACCCTGTGTGTCTGTGGATACAGCCAGGGAGACAGACATAATGGGGGAAGACATGCCCACCAGGAGAGCCCCTCTGAATTGAGACAGGCTGCAGGATAGAAAGTGCGGTGGCAGAGCCGTGTTGAGTACCAGCTCCTCGGGAGCACTTGTAACCCCAAGGTTCCCAGGGACAAAAGGGTTTCTTTGAGAGCCTGCCAAACGTGTGCCCCTCCACAAACAGCCTATAGGTGAAGCTACAGAAAAAGAAGGAGTATTTTTGGACCGCTTTACAGGAGCCTGCAAGCAGTTCACTGCTTTTGCTTTCATTATGATTATTGTGCCCTGCATTTTTCAATTTGGCTCTGGTCTTAGATACAGTTGCATCAGATAAGAAAACTATGATCTAAATCGCTTAATAATGTCAATAACTAGATGTATACAAAATATGACCGCCGCCCAGTCCAGCACATTTTTGCCACAAAAATAAATCACGCTGAAAGGCCTATATGATTCTAACTGTCTCACTAAATTGCATTGTCCACACTCAATTCTCACTGGTATCTGCTAGACAACAAGTACCAAAACATGATTAGTTTATAGATTTCACATGTAAAATTAATTTTATACAACCCCACCCCCATCTTGCCTGTTCATAATTCTGAGAAATTCTTGAATTGTGTGCATGTGTGCGTGTACACGTTTATGTTTATGTGTGTGAGTGTGTGTGTGTGTGTGTGTGTGTGTGTGTGTGTGTGCTTGTGTGTTTGTGCATGTGTACATATGTCTACTGTGTGAGTATGTGCCCACCAAGTTTCGTGTACCCCGGTCTTTCAGTGTCCCGGGAATCCTTGTTGGTGTATGGTCACTAAATGTACACATAAATTATTTTATTGTAAGGCCCCCCATGAACGAAAGTTCACAAAACTTGGCATGCATTCGGAGGGTGTCATAATGATCCTACACTTTCAATTTCGTGCAGTTTTGACCATGTCAGCCAGAGATATTGTGATGAAAACACCTAATTTTTTGCTTTTTAATTTTTAACTAGGTGGCGCTATACATGAAACAAGTGGTAATGGGATGGGTTGACATGCCCCCTTAAGACCAACATACAAAAAAAAGGTGGACCTCCTAGGCCCTACGGTTCTCGAGATATTCACAGAAAACTGTCTCCGGCCACCTACAGTACAGGCCATTGGTGTATAGTAACATAAATTAATTTATTGTGTGGCCCCCCATGAACGGAATTTCACGAAACTTGGCGTGCATTCAGAGGATGTCATAATGATCCTACACTTCCAATTTGGTGCAGTTTTGACTATGTTAGGTCACAGATACCTGCGATTACAACACCTCATTTTTACTTTTTTGTGTTTAACTAGGTGGCGCTATACATGAAATGAGTGGTTATGGAATGGGTTGACATGGCCCCTTGAGATCAACATACAAAAAAAATGGTCCTCCTAAACCTTACGGTTCTCGAGATATTCACAGAAAACTGTGTCTGCCCTACCCTCTTTTCGGGGGGTGCAGTCAAGCGGGGGGGGGGTGGGGGCTACAGATCAAAACGAAAAACGATGGTTCCATGCTATCCATATGGGGTTACATGCCCACCAAGTTTAGTCTACCCCGGTCTTTCAGTGTCCCGGGAATCCTTGACGGAAATTTGGACATGCAAAAAATAAAAAATAAATAAATAAATAAATCTGACTAAACCTATATGACCGCCGCTTCGCTGTGCGGCGGTCATAATAATAGGACCATCAATAAATAATAATTACAAACTGATTTGATTGAATCCTAAAATCGTTAAAATATTAAGTGACTGAACCTTCATTAAGTATGCCACATTACAGGATGCCTGAGAGGCAAGACGCGTATGTTTCCGCTTTATTCTACAGTATCATCATTTGTCGATATATTCATCACCGAATCTCTTGTCAATAGAAGGTGATGCAATTTGTTCTGTGTCATTTAGTTAAGATTGGAGACACTGACTTTAATGGATTTCCTTTCCATGCTAATGCCTTTGCCATACATCTTCAGTGGAGTCATTATGCATGAATCAATGCAGACAGTGGACTCATTCATGTGCTCCCAGGTTGCATGTGTAGCATGTGCTGCTGATTGCCCTCAGCACCAAAAGATTTCTGGACTGTGGATTTTGAACCTCTCCTGAAGGAATCTCTATTGCCCAAACATTTAAATGCCGAATAGGTGTCACATGTAGGCCTTTTTAAGCTTAGTGTAAAAAGTTGGCAAACAATGGCCTTTATATGCAGTACTTTGAATAGGTTGTAGAGTGCCTTTTCAAAATGCTAATGCATCATTTAGTGTCTCTAGGTTTGTACATTTGTTCCAAATGAACTTTTATCTGCCAAAGCATGTTTTACTATGCTATTGTATGCAGACTATTTATGCAAACACCTAAATGCTGAGGAATCTTAATGACCCCTAATCAAGAGAGCATTGTGTCATTTTATGATTGCAACTCATAGTCTTGATGCTCTTTCATTGATCAGTGATAGTTAGAAAATTGTTCAGTGCTAATGACAAATCAACATAGCCATACTTCTTTCTCAACGCAGGTAAAAATGTTGATGATTCCAAATCATGCATTTTTTTTGTGAGTCTTACTGATGAATAGCATATGAAAATGGCAAGTTAAAATTAGACTTGAATTTTTATATATACCAGCTTGAGATAAAACGTCCGCTGTCTTGCTGATAAACTGATCATGTTTACACAGATATGTATCTGCAGCCTGCTGTACTTCAGCTTTTATGTCAGGAACTCATAAACAATGATAGCTTCTGTTTATGTTTGTTGGACTTTGACTACTGACCTCCTCCTGACCATCAAATACAAACAAGAGGCCATTCACACAACACTTTCCAGCAGTTCCTTCCCTGTTCTTTACAGTGCATGAGAAGAAACTGACCTCCTCTAAGGGGAATGTCTGCACGCCCTTCTCATTTAGTAATAAGCTGAGAGAGAGAGAGAGAGAGAGAGAGAGTAGGGGGGCACTTCATCCATCCGTCCAGCTGTGATTGCATTGTACCTCAGTGGCGGTAGTGGTACTCTTGCACCGCGGTCAATCGGCTGAATTGACTCGTGCTTGTCGGCGGCTCGGCGCGGTGCATTTGTTGACTGGCTAATGGAGATAATGAGCGGCGGAGAGCCGCCACTCACAGGCCGATATGAGGGATGAGCCTCCACCTAGCGCCGATGAGGGATCTCAGTCCAATCTGATTACCACATCGCTCATCCTGTCACCCTTTATGGCAATAAACAATATGGGGGAGTTGATAAGGTGGCTGCGTCGCTCCTCCAGCAGCACAGGGACAATGCACGCATGTCAATGAATCCAGCCCAGGCGCCTAGGTTTTCATACACAGCTTGTCAATTCGGCTACACCGGCCCAGCAGATTTATGTCTCAGTTGTCATTGGTAATTTGCATTCAATTGTTAAATTGTAATCCCTATAATGGAAGTTTTGTTTGTTTGTTTTCTGGTGTGCTGCACACACAGGGAGCTGGAATACAATAAAGAGATATGCGTTCAGCAATTTAGTTCACTGACGCAGGCATAAACATAACTTTGGCGAATGCTCACAGCATCCCGAAAGACTCAAATGATCTGTAAGTGATGGTATAGCATCCTTCACTCAAAAAAATATCTTGTTGGATTTAATTAAAAATGTTTTGTCAAATGGTTCCACACAACTCTATTAAATAACTCTAAAGATACTATATTCTTTACAATTGACTCAAGTAAATAACATTAACTGAACAAGAGTGAATAAAGTAGATGGTAAGTAATTGAATTCCTTTATTTTTATTTAGTATTCTTACATTGAACCAACATAATATGACTGTGTTCAACCAACTTAATGCTGTTATGTTCAATTTATACAGCATTCTTACATTGACTCAACTTAATACTGTCCTGTTCAATCAAAGTCACATTGTTATGTTCAATTAATTTAAGTTAAACAGATATCTAGCACACATCCACATTAAGTTACGTTAAGTGATACAGTTACGTGGAACCACACTTGACAAAACTTTCTTAAGTAAATCCAAAGTAAACAAGTTGAATTTGTTCTGCATAACATTTCTAAATAAAATAAAATGTCTAAAATTGAACAAATGTGTTAATAGCAAACACACACACCGTCTTCAAAACAAATCTGCATTTATTTAGCAGCAACCTTTGTCTCCATCCTCATCAATCCATCAGGGACATTTTTTAGTAAAATAGAAATGCAATGAACAGAAAAATATCTCTGCTAAACACGGCATGTTTAGTTTTGTTACATTGTTGATTCAACTATAATCTCTACATCTTCTGGTGGAGGCATTGGCACCCTCATGTTTGATTACGAAGATCCCGATGGTGGTTTTCTCCATTTGGCTCTGGGCATCTTCAAAGTCCGCGTCCTTTACCACAGACCAAAAAAAAAAATACATTTAATTGATGACTTTTCAAACAAAAGTATATGTTTTAGATATGTTTGAATTCAGTGGATTGGTGTTTTAATAAGACCACAGAAAGTTATGGCCATTAAGCTATTTCTGACGAATAAATAAAAAGCACTTTGATTGCACAAACATAAAGAGAATGTTTGAATTAAATATACATATGCAGTATCACTGTCTTCAAACCAGGGCTCATTATGATGTTTTTCACTGCCGACCTTTGGTGCTGCTGAGAGCGTATAAAGGGCCAGTCCTTTTTACTAGTAAAGATTAGTGCAAACGTTGGAGGTGTGAACTGTGGTGACCTGCACAGTTGGCTGGTTGTAAATAATAAAGCACATTAAATGAGTTCTCCAGAGTAAACCTAAACATTTTAATATTCATTAGCTTAAAGTTAGTGTAGTATATGTTAGTATAGTTGCACAATGTCACAACTTAATGGACCCAAATGCAACACAAGAAACACTAGAGTTGCACTCAAACAAACCAAAGAACAGCAAGATGACAATATACCAATGGCATAGCAAGGGATAAAAGCACATGACAAGGGAAAACCATGGAGCATATGGTACAGGACACAGAAAGTAAACCAAGGCACAGCACTGACATGAGGTGCGTAACAGAGATGGTTGATGAGGTATCTTTGGTGCCGAACAAGGAACAAGGAGGTACAAGCACATGGTGACAGAGGTAACACGTTCAGGAAGTAAACACAAGACTACTACAAACTGCAAAGGCCCAAAAGCACAACTCAAGGTACAAAGCCTTACACTGTGACACACAAATACATCAATTGGGAGTTTATATACTGGACAAAGTACCATAGTGTTTCAAAGACCACTTTACTTCATGGGTGTAATTTGGTGTAAATCCATAGAACCAAACATCCTATTTGATTAGTGTCACAGCCAGACTTGCAGTGGTGGTTTAGGTGACATTTCCAGACAAGTAGGCCACTGAATAACCCAAATAATCTGCTTCTCATACTGTCTACTCTAAATGATGGTAAGTTGTTGAACCTTAACTGAACCTGTATCCGAGGGATTCTAACTACTTTAGTATGCAAGAGTAGTCTCGTTAGTGTTAAAGAAAACACTTGTTTTGCATGGAATACTTTGATGTCTGTCTCATCATTCCTCAAATACCAACAAAATATATATATATATATTTTTCACTTGCAGGGTACTGAGTGAAAATACAAGAGGCAGTCCCTGTAGTTGGTGAATAATGCCATATATTGGACCATTGGTCACTGATTAGGCCATTGGTTTAGTGTTTCACTGCACAGGCATCATGGCATTTGTCTTTCTCTGGAGTGATAACATTTTATGAGAGAAGAGCATGGAGCATGGGCAACTTCCAAGACAGTTTCACAAAACAGGAGCAAGGTTTGGACGTATTTCTCTCCTTTATATCGTAGGAAAGAAGTGTATATGGATTTAAATGAGTGGATGTGTATTCTAAGACCATATCTACACTTTGATAATCACTTTTTATAAGCTTAGTAATAATATGACAACTGAAGAAAAATGTATCAAAATGTACAAATGGAGATGATGATATACAGAGAATTTAAGCATCATTTTAAGCACTTTCTTTTTTGAGGCCACTTTGGCAAAGTATTGTAACAATCAGATTCAGAAGCAGGTATATTGTCAAGTATGTTTTTACATAAGAGGAATGTGTTTGGTCTCAAGGTGCATGACATACAATGGTTAATACATAATACACAATAGCACAATAAATATACATAACACATCCCAATCTGTCTCTCTGGACACAGTTACATTTTATTCTCTGTGGCAAAAAAAACAAACAAAAAAAAACATGTGGTTTTGGTATGGTGGCATGTTGTGGGAGTGTTGCTCTGAATGTGTTCAGGTGAATGTGGTTGTTAGTCCATAATGAGGAAGTGAAAGATGAAAGAAAGATTCAGCAATTTCATCTCATCTCATAGTACATGCTACACAGGCCACTGATATGTTTAAAACTCAGCTCATATGTTCTATCACCGAGTGGAGTCAGGTGTCACGGACAACCTGTCTGTGTGAGATCGCTACAGCAAGATCACCTTTGTTTCAAAACTACATATAGTGTTATTTTCTTTTGTTATGGCGATGGGAACAAAGTGGCCCTCTGGAACTATTCAAATTGCTGTGCTCTCCCATTTATGTCTAATGGTTACTTGGTCTATTTGGGGTTTCGGAAACTAAGAGTGAGTCTTACTCTGTTTATACCGTAGACTGTAAAAAATATACCAAGTAAACAGTTTAAAAGTTTGTATGCCATCAGATCATTGTTGTGGTTATTAATGTGGTTCCTGAATGCTGAACTGAAAACCATAATGTTTTCTCCTGAATGTAAGACATACTGTACTCAGATATGAAATACCAGTACCACCCCCTCACACTCTTGTTCAGGATGCCCTTATCCATGCATATATTGTGCATTTTCAATAAGCCACATACAAGACGCATTATAGTGAGAATTCTGAGTAAGAAAATCTCCAGGATACAAATGAAAGTTGATCAGTGATGCTCCGGCTGATCCACAATATAAACTAGTGCTTATGCATTGTTTCCAATGTATTGCACAATCCCCCGTACAACTCACCTGTAGGCTAAGCTGCTCATCAATCCATACACATTACACAAGGCAACTGTCATGTCATAGCGTAATTTCTGTTTGGACATATATAGTTACCGGAATAAAACTCAAGATTTCTGTCATTGTTATTTCATCATTCATGGTTTTGCATACAATCAAGAATGAAGCGTTTCTCTTGGACCAACGTGTGCAAAATAATGATAATTTAGCATTTTTTAATTCACGTCTTAGATCTATTTCTTTTTCTCATTTATCTCTTGTCCAACATTTCAATTACTACTAATTAGGGTTGGGTATCGGTTGGGTTTTATCCGATACCGGTGCCTACTCGGTATTTTTTAAACGGTTCCGGTGCCTAAACGGTTCTCAAACCGGTACTTAAAAAAAACAAACCAAACACACTTTGTCAAAAAACAATACCCTTTTATTTCCAGGGCCAAATTGAACACAATATTAACTTAAATCTTTAAACAAAATAAATACAAGTACCATATGGTAATAATAAATAAACCAATATAAAATAAAAATTCACATTGATAAAACAATATTGTATCAAACAATATAATAATAGGCTACTGGAGATTAATACTATTAAAATAGATACAAATATAAAATATAAAACACAAATATAGAACAAGATATTGCACAATTCTTCTGCAGGAATATTACCATATTGTACGGCATCCAAGCTGTAACTAGGTGGTGTGCAAAGATTCGCGCAGTGGTGGTGTGGCTGAAGCGCTCCACCATGAGCAAAACTGTTCTGAGAGAAAAGCAGCGACTCCTCAGTAAATAGCATAGATATCATTTTAAATAGATCTTGAAAAGTAATACTTAAAAGTATTACTTTTCAAGATCTATTTAAAATGATATCTACAGCCTATTCTGCTCAACAGCTCATAACAATTATACCCCACTTCTAGTCCAGGCAAAGTAAGGTCTGACCCAAAACTAATTGCAACAGAATTTATTTTCACATTTTTATATTTCAATTGGTGATCTAAACACCATAGTAAAAGTCCATGAAAATCCAGTTGGTGGAAATATGTTAAAATGAGGGTTGTTTTATGCATTATCCTTCAGCAAATACTGACAAAACTGTAATTAGAATGTTATAGAATAAGCATTCTAAAGAATATCTGACCCCATCTAACTTAACATGGAATTTTAGAATATTGCATTGTTGAGGAACATTCTTTTATTTTCAAAAAGGTTAGTACATTTCTCAGGCTTATTTCAGACTGGTTTGTTGCTAATTGGTGTCTATCTTTACATTTTGGCCCTTTGAATCAATGGAAATGGTTGTTGAGTCTTTAAATAGAGCCAAGTGTGTTTTTGCATGTAAGTGTTCCACAATGTTAAAGTTGTACAAACACATAGTTAAGCATTATTTAGGGAAAGTGTTTTTGGTGGTCTGATTTAGAGGCCACTGAATCATATACAGTATAGGCTTATCACACGAAAGTATCAGTCCATCATTTTCCAAGACTTATAGACTTATAGTAATTGACCTCTTGCCCGGGGGTTGACTGAGAGACCTGTCTGTCCAATCAGAGGGGCCTGTATGATGCCTCTTTACTTTGCACAATTTTGGCTAAAACAGTAATCAGACAGCACAGTATGTTTATGTAAGTGAATGAATGAAGGAAAATTATAAAGGCAAAAATGAAGATGGACATGATAATGTCCAAATTCGACAGAAAGGTGCAGATAACTGCAGCTAGCCTCCAAAGAGGTGACTGTTGACGTCTGGCAAAAGGTGCATGCTATACTAATATAGTTTAAGCTTAATAATTAAAATGCATGCCTATGCATGGGTCATGGTTTTACCAAAATAATAGAACAGCCAAAACTATACATATTCTAAAAGCATATGCCCTGTACATGAAATATAGCATTAATCAACTTATGTCCCATCTTCCTTCATACCATGCATAATACATACTCCTCTATTCTGTATAGGCGAATCAAGTGAACAGCTGATACAGTACATTTTGGCCTGCACTATTAAGGGAAACAAATTAAACATCATAAACTATATATTTTCTAAAAGCATACAGTATAACCTCTAGAAGTGATGTGACACCAATTAGGACATGTCCCATCTTCCTCCATGCAATGCACAATACATTGCCATCTATTCTGTATAGGCGAATCTAGTGTAAAGCGGACACATTTTAACATATACTGTCTAGGGAAAGCAAATTAAACACCCTAAACTATATATTTTCTGAAAGCATAAACCCTCCAGAGGAGATATAACACCATTTAAGATATTTCCCATCTTCCTCCATGCCATTCACATACATTGCCCTATATTCTGTATAGGCGAATCTAGTGTAAAGCGGATACATTTTAGCCTATACTGTCTATGAAAAACAGATTAAATACCCTAAAACTATATATTTTCTGAAAGCATATTACTTGTAGATGAGATATAACACCAGTTAAGACGTGTCTCATCTTCCTCCATGCCATGCACAACACATTGCCCTCTATTCTGCAAAGGCGAATCTAGTGTACAGTGGATACATTTTGGCATGTACAGTCAAGGGTAAACAAATTAAACACCCTAAACTATATATTTTCTGAAAGCATATACCCTCTAGAAGAGATATTACACAATTTCAGACATCCCATCTTCCTCCATGCCATGCACAATACATTGCCCTCTATTCTGTAAAGCTGAATCTAGAGTAAAGTGGATACATTTTGGCCTATAATGTCCAGGGAAAACAGATTAACCACCCTAAACTATATATTTTCTAAAAGCATATGCCCTCTAGATTAGATATAATACCAGTTAAGTATTATCTTCCTCCATGCCTTGGACATGGTACATATTCCTGTATTGCATTTACTCTGTATTAAAACACATTGATTTTAATATATCGCTGAAAAAGCTAGAGCATTCAAAAATGTTCAATGTTAACATTTTAAAATCATATTATTGTTTAATTTGACCATCATTTGTCCTCAGATTCACCCCTGTGGGCTGAATAGTAATTGAGATATAGGGCTATACTTGTCTAATACACATGGTCACTAGCAAATAGCTTAGGGGTTTGTCCAGTCCACATTGGGTGTGGTTTTGTTTTCAAAAGTCTGACAAAAAGGTGGATCTTATGTTTCTTAATTAGTCATGGGTGTGTTTTGGGCGTAACATCCTTTAAACTAATGAGAGTGACATCTGTCATTCCCTTTAACAGCAAGCAGTGCGACTTCAAAAAGCGCATCGATATTTTGATAATCAGCGGCGCATTTGAAGGAATCTGCTTGCATGCGAGACCGTATGGAACAGGTATTCCACTAAAATATGCTTTACTAAAACCAAGCAGAGTATAGCCTACACACATCTGCACTTGTGTATTATTTGAAGTCATTGTCAAAGTGAAACTAACTTCTCCGTGGTATCATAGTCAATGACAAAACAGTTATACACAGTTAAATACTTTTACTATTGACTGACAATATGTTACCATTGACAAAATAGCCTATAAAGTATTTTGATACAAAATACGAAGCCATTTTATTCAACCCAGTCAAATACAAATTACGAATATACGATATATTTTGTATTTGAAATATGGAATACATGTACCATAAATACTGCTCATCCCTGTAGGCATCACTTGTTCTGAGATACCATGTTTGGTTCAGGAGATATAATGAAGAATATAGGTGTAATTCAGTTATAGTGGAACATTTAATGGTTGCCACGGCAACCATTAGGGTTTTTTGATAATTTTTTTATATCTGAAAATGTTCAGGGCTCCAAACTGTACAAGTTTACCAAGTTTCATGCTTATCTGAAAGAATTTGACCTAATTTTCACATATCCCCTGTACTATAAAAGTTCAATAAAACTGCAGCTTTTCGCCATTGACCTATGCACACATAATTCCAATTTTGACAATGTTCCACCACTTTTCATGGATTTTCATGGACTTTTGGTATGTCATATGGGAAGGTTTCATGAACTAAATACAACAAAAATCATTTCTGTTGCAATTAGTTTTGGGTTGGGTGATTTTTTCTCATAGATTGCCTGGCCTATTCCCCCTCTCGATAAATAGGAGTAGCCTCGGATTGAGTAGGCTGTAGCCTCGAACAACAATTGTCCCCCTCCCCCTATCGATATAGCCTCAAACACAGGTATAGGAGTAGCCTCGAACAATTGTCCCCCTCCCCCTCTCGATATAGCCTCAAACACTATACCTTACCAACCTACCGTTTCTGATTAAACTAAACATTGCGCCGCTTAATACTGATGTAAAACACTGAAGTTCAACGTTTTGTCTTCACATATTATGACTTTTACTTTAAGCAGAGAAATATCTGACACTAAGCAGAAATATTTAATACACAGTATAGCGTCGTATATCGAGTGTAAGCCAGGTGTAACCTCGAACACAGGTCATGTAGCAACAGCTAGCCTACCATCTTTAGCTAACCTATTTGTTGCGTCCCTGTGTAGTTGCAAATTGCGACTGCTAAATCTGGTGTTGAAACTTAGTTAAAACATTTTGCATACATACACAACTTGTTATAAGTTTCATATTAAGCAGAAAGTCAGCGGACACTGAGTGGACATAGTACACGTTCACTCACGCTGTTGAATGGCAATGATGTTTGCTAGACTGACATGCATGATTTGCGGTTGGCATTAAATTACTAGACTTACCCGAAGAGGAAAGGCTGCTGCTGTCATCATCATCATCGGTGATGTCCACCACCACACTGGCAGGGCTGGGACTCTCTTCAATTTGTCCGGCGAGGCCGACACTGGCTGCGGCTGCTGAAGTGCTTGGCCTTGCATCACGTAGGCTTTTAAAGACGGTGCACTGTTCAGCTTTTAAATAAATTCCATGTGTCGCCAGATGTTTCATTAAATTTGACGTATTACCTCCCTTGCATGCACATGTTTTGTGGCATCTGTTGCATGTAGCAGAGTCTGCATCCTTAGAAGTGAAATGCAGCCAAACCTTTGAGCGTTTTGCTTTCGGCATCTTCACTGATCCTCTCACCTACCAGTTCTGATCAACAAGTGTGCTGAGTAGCGGTACTGACAAGTTGACACCGGAACACCAGGGGGCGGTAAAAAAAATTCAGGCACCGAAATGAGGCACCGAAATGTTCGTTCTTATTCGGTCTGGTTACTACCGCTTACGTCGGAACCGGTGCCCTATTGGTACCGCGTTTCGGTACCCAACCCTACTACTAATACAGCAGTGTTGTAGTCAAGTCACTATGCCTCGAGTCCGAGTCCAGGTTCGAGTTACCAGTGTTGAAGTCCGAGTCAAGTCCAAGTCATTAAAAAAAATTCCAAGTCAAGTCCGAGTCGAGTCCACTACTCATCCGAGTCAAGTCCAAGTCAAGTCACTATTAAATGCAAAACTGACAACCTTCGGGGCATTCATGTCTCCAGGCATTTGGCACCATTAAAGTCCTGAGAAAGCTTGCAGAACACCTGGAGACAAACAGAGCAACTGCCAACAGCTCAAACAGCCAACCCTCACGCGTGTAGCTTTTGGTTGTGGGTAAGGAGGAAGGATGGCAGATGGGGTCAGACACCCCAGTAGGGTCAGATGCAGGAAGTGGTAGGGAGACGTCCCTGACAAGCCACTTGCCCCTCCACCTGGAGATGTACTGGCTAGGGGGCGAAACATCGGTGATAGGTGGCACCAGCTGACGACCTTGCATCTGACCCGAAGGGCACCGGAGGAGGTGCGACAGGCATAAGGCCAAGCAGGAAATACCATCATGAACCTGTATACTGAACGTCCGTTATTGTAGGAACATGGCATGATGTGTGATGTATGACCATGTGTATGACATGAACCAGTAACACTCCATTGCACTAACATTAATAATACAAATAATTTAGATATTATAATCCTATACCAAATAATATTCTAATGACATATTACTGTACAATTATAGCCTAATGACATTACAAAAAAAAGTCGAGTCCTCATCTCAATTTCCGAGTCTGCATGATCTGAATGTACAAGTCCGAATCCAAGATCGAGTCATTCAGTGCTCAAGTCCAAGCCAAGTCACGAGTCTCTAAATTTAGCTCATGACTCAGATATATATATATATATACAATATAATACTATATGTAGTTTTTCTTCTTTATTATTGCCCGAATTTGGCAAGCAGCACTTGGAGACGCAGAACTATTTTAAATCAGCAGACAGTAACTACTCCTCAGTTCAGTTCTATTTTAAGCTTTCACATAAGCACACACACACAGGCAGTTAAATCTCTATATAAACATATTTATTTGATGTTGATTCTTATTGAGATATCAGTGTACTACATCATAACAGTGGTAATGATACTGTAATAATGTAATAATGATGTAATATAATGTAGGTCAGTTGAAGAGCATCTGGACAGTAGATGTTGCTTGACAGTAGATGTTTCTTGGTTGTCCACAATGATGTCACAGTTAAAGGAATTATCCGGAGTAAAATGCACTTTAGATCGATTTACGGATGATTGGGAGTACATACGTTGAATTGACATCCAAATCATGTCATTCGGATGTGTTTTGAGAAAGTTCGATGTTACAGTTTTTAGTCAAAGCTCGTTAGCGTGGAAGTGAGAAGGGCATATTATTTTGCCGCTACAAAACGCTATTTTTATACCTCTTCTACAGTTCCAAACAACATTGCACTTACGTGGTAGTGAGTAGAGGGTCCCTAAAGCCAAACCGAAGTATCCCGAGGTCTTTATGTGGTCGAATAGAGAGTCCAGAATGAATTTCATCAAGCCAGTACCTTTCCGGAAATGTTGCCATCTTTGCTGCTGTAGGAGTCGATTGCCAAGTGTGCTCTGGAAATTCACAATTTCGTCGCCGTTTAAAAAAAAAAAAAAAAACATAGTCCAGTATTTCTTTTGAAATTGAAATTAAGTTGTATGGACTGGACTATGTTTTTTTTTTTTTTTTTTTAAACGGCGACAAAATTGTGAATTTCCAGAGCACACTTGAAAAATTAAAAAAGGTTAACTGTGGACATAAATAAGCAGTTTATGACCTACTGTATCTATGCTATTCCCATAAAAGGTAAATGGCGGGCATAACTTGGCAGTGTGAGGTCTATGCTATTTGCATTCTTACTTGCTGGTTCACCAGGCTGCACATCCTCTCTGGTTTCAGTCTCCTCCATGTTTTCCCTCTCACTGACTGGTCCCTCCTTGTTCACTGATGACCTCTGCACCTCCATCAGGTGGTCAAGGGCCCATTCAGCTGGGACATGGTAGCTGGAGCCAAAACCGGCTGTGACAACAACAACAACAACAACATTTGAGTCAAACAGGCAGCGGCATTCGACATTGACTAATTTTCTCAATATCAGCGTCAGTGTCAATTTACGCAATTTAAGGACATTTAATAACAGTGGCAGGCAGATGACCAAAGTGCCGGTTTCCGGTATATGGATTGAGCCTAGTTCTGTACTACAAGCCAACTTCAATGAAGATCTCCATTGAAAATATAACTTCTAATGGAACAACTAACAACATTTACTTACAGTATATGATGGGCATGTTGTTGCAAAACACAGGACCATCTTGCTCTGTCATTCCCTGCCACATCTGGCCATAGGCCACAGCCTGATAGAAAAGGTTTGAAAAAGGTTAACGGTGGGCATGAATAAGCAGTTAATGGTCAATGCTATGTCCATAAAAGCTAAACTGTGGGCATAAGTGTGTAGTTTGACGTCTATGCTATTTGCATTCTCACTGGCTGGTTCAGCAGGCTGAAGATCTGGTACACCAGGCTGAAGATTCTCCTCAACCAGAGTATCCTCCATATTCGCCTTCTCACTGGCTGGTTCAGCAGGCTGAAGATCCTCCTCAGCCAGAGTATCTTCCATATTCACCCTCTCACTGGCTGGTTCAGTAGGCTGAATATCCTCTACGGCCTGAGTGTCCTCCATGTTTAGGTCATCAATGTTGTTTTGTCCCCAGCCTCTCTGGAGCACCCAGTGTGGCTTGTGCCTCACTTGAAAAGCCTGTAGAGAAGTCTTCAGCCTTTCCTTGCCTTCTCCAGGAGCTCCATCTTCCTGCACCCTTCTCTCAGCAGTGTCCATGTTAGCAGTTTTAACGTAAGCTGAGTGGTTTTTCTTGGTCAACCTGGTATTCAGCCCAGATGACAGTTGTTTCTTCAGGTTTCTTTCTCTGACTTGATCTTGGCCATGGCGGAATTGCCACAGATCCTATAATTTTTGGTCCTCTGTCGTGCTCTCCTTGGTCTGAGCCGGTCTCGGATGGTGTTGAAGACGGCTCTCATGGCTTCCATGAAGCAGCCACATCCTCCTCTCAACTCTCCTCTCACCTCCATCTTCAAATAGGCTTTTTGGTCTAAAGATGTTTAGAATAGACTCCTCTTTAGTCCTTTTGTAGTAATAGATAAGGAAACGCTGTATTATCAATATAAAACAGATGATTGATGAATACTGTAAGTGCAGAATCACCAGCAGAAAGCTCTCTCTCAATGTTATCTCTGGTGCAGCCAGGTCAAACTGATACAATGTTCAAACTCAGTGCTCTACTTAGAATGTTCAGAAGATTCCAAATGCTGATGTTGGCAGAGTTCTAGAATGCTAGTTGTAAGTTCAAGTTTATTTATATTGCACATTATCATACAAAATGGCATTCAATGTGCTTAAAAGAAACAAAAAAAGAAAAATAATAGTAATTAATACAATAAAATAATAAAATAGATCAAGGGGGAAATAAGACTGAATGAATAGGAGGTAAAATAGAAATAAATAAATAAAAAAATACAATAAAAATAAACAACTTTTTTCTTTTTGAAACACTAGTGTTGGGGAAAATCTAATATCTATTGGAAGCTGATTCCAGCGCTGTGTGGCATAATAGCTAAATGTAATGATTTAAATCCACGCATTCAAGATGTCAAGATTTGTTTCAGTCAAGTCAATTCATTTATAGGCTATAGGACATTTAATACAGGGTTGACCCAAAGTGCTTTACAAATAATAAAAAAACAATAATAACAACAATAATAAAACAATACAAAATGAATACATATGAAGACATAAAACAATAATAATCATAATAATTTTATTATTACTAATTTGCTTAATGCAGGCTTAAGAACTTTTTAAAAACGGTTTACTGTTCATTTTAATTTTTGTAATATGCACATTCTGTAAGTCGCTTTGGACAAAACTGTCTGGTAAATTCCATGACCATAACCATAACCATAAAGTAGCCGTACTGAAAGTAGCCTATTGATCCTTCCATAAAATAGTTTAGACCCAGGAGCGCTTCAACATTCTGAATCTGGAGAGTTATAGTTTATGATACATTTTATTATGTTTTATTATAAAAAAGAGCATACAATTTGTGTGACATGCTTGCACACAAAGGTACACACACACACACACACACACACACACACACACACACACACAGCCTATATACACATGCGCACACACACAAAGTAACACAAGGATCAGAGTAAGTAGTGGGAAATAGAAAGTGTGTGAGAGGCAGTCAGAGTGTGGGTGAAATGAGATTACCTAAAATTCAGTTAAGTGGTTCTGCAGTAGGCAGATTTGTACTGTATATTATGATCAGTTCAAACTCTTAACTTGAGCATGTTAAGGTCAATTATGCAATGAGTTATTTGAACTTTCCACTAATAAAACTAACTTACATGTAGGTAGGGTGACCAGACGTCCTGAGCAATTCGGGACAGTCACGAAATCTAAGCGTTTATCCCGAATCCCGAATCCGGCCCTAATTGTCCCGAAAATTACACTCAATCAGAATACTGAGTATTTATTTTTTCTGATAAACATTAAAAACTGTCCGTAGAGAGGTTGAGTCGACTGCATGCAGCCCCCGACGGCAGCTATAAGTGTCTGGATGCAGCCCCGGCTACTTTGTTTCTTTTTTGACGTTCTATAATTAGGCGCGAATATGCACTGATTTTAGCTCATTTTCATTCATTCATTCCTTGACATGGCTGATGTACCGGAACCCCAACACGCCGCTAAAAAGCAAAAGCGTCTATGCAGGTACCGGGAGCAGGGATGGATTACTGCACGGACCTACCGGGCCCAGGCCCAAGGGCCCAAGAGGTCAGGGGGCCCTGAAGCCCAAGCCTTTGCATGGAATCATTGCCTCAATATCAACAAATCAGGATGTAGGCTATGAATCTGATTGAATTTAGTATTGGCCATCCCCAAAATGCACCAGAATACAGGAAATCACATTAAACAAATTAAAAAATTTCTGGGGGAGGACCCCCAAATCCCCCCTCCCACATATGCGACAATAAGTGGGGGGCCCTTAATACATCTGCGCCCAGGGGCCCAAAAGTTCATAATCCGCCCATGACCGGGAGGAGTGGGTGGGGAGGTACCCGTGGATTGACAAAGCCTTAAGCGACGAGATGAAAGCATTCTGCAAAGTGTAGAAGAGAGTTTGGTGTTTCTCACGGAGAGGAGGCAGATGTCAGACTACATGCTAGCAGCAAGCTACACTGTGCCAACACCGCGACAGTAAAGACCAACACATTAGGCTATTATCCTTATTCTGAAAGGTCTGATTTGCACTGTTACGCATTGGGGTTTTTTTCCTACAATGACATTTTGAGTTCATGATTTCTGTGTTGTATTTTGAGGCAGACTTGATGTTTGAATAAAAATGTGTTTTGGTACAGGTTTGAAAATTCATTATCTTTTATAATAGTCTATGTAGGCCTACAACACCCCCCCCGCGAAAAAAAAAGCATCCCGAATTTCAGCCAATCTCATCTGGTCACCCTACATGTAGGCCTAAGACACTTTAACCATTGTGGGCTGTATTTTGCAGTTAAGCAATCTCTCCTTGTTTCATCATGTAAAGAAGTCCACAGTTAGTCATTAATAAAATAAAAGCACCTGAAATAACCTTGTTTGCATTCCAGAGGAACTAAATAGCCAACCCTCAGGTTTTTGGTTAGCTACTATAAACTAGAAAATGTAATTTCGAGGAAATTACCAGTGCATGAAAATATAAACATACTGTATATTAACATAAAATGCAAAACAAACTTTTATTTGATAACAGTTGGCAGAAGTCATAGTTGATAACAACTGACAGTTGAAATGGCTGAACAGTTAAATAGTTGAGTAGTTTAAATAGTTAAATGATTTAATAGTGAATTATTGTAGTGAGGACATTTATTTTGAAACAGTTGTGGGCAGAGGAAATAGTTGAACAGGATCTGTAGAGCCAGATTGTATGTTTAAAGCCTGAGACAGAGTATATAGTTTAAAAGTTAAATGTAGATAGTGTAATGGATGTTGATAGACAGAAAGTTGAATGGATGTTGTTAGGCAGATTTGTTTAACCCTCATGTTATCCTTGGGGTCAATTTGACCCCAAGCAACGTTTAACATCATAAAATGTATGGTTCACTTTTTTTTTTTGCTTCATGTTTTATGACTTTTCCTCAATTGAAGGGTACAACAGAGTTATCATGAAATGTGTACAATAATTTGTTTTCAATGTCCTGTACAAATATTTTGTACATTGATGTTCCTTGGGGTCAGTTTGACCCCAGCTGTATGAAACATGGGCTACATGAATATTTGACACATTATGGATATTGTTATTTGAATAGTAAGAGAACATTTATTATCATTATTACATACACAAGTACATATTACATATAAGTCATTTTGGGAGGACTGTATAAGTCAAAAGGGGAAGCAACAGCAAGCCTTTGGGCTGCTGACACTGGATGGGCATTATTGCCAGCCAGGGTTCCAAGGTTCATAAAGGGGTGTAGGGGGTGGGATTGTTTTGTAGGGCTTTTGATGGTGGTTATTACACTCTTGTTAAGTACCGGTCACAAAAAAACTGGGTAACAATATGAATTATAATCATTTTCTGAGGGTTTATTTAGCTGGGGTCAAATTGACCCCAAGGATAATGAGTGTTGGTAAGATTTGAGGATAACACAAGGGTTAATGGATGTTGATGGGTGTGAGGGATCAAGCAGTCGGCATGGGACGCAGAGGCAAAAGGTTGATCAAAACGAGAATTTATTTCTCAAAATTAATCTGACAAAATAACATAGAGGTTCTGGGCCCAAAATAAGGGAACTTAAACAGAACTAAACTTAAGCAAACAAAGCACAAGATACCCTAACCACTGTCTCTCACACTGTGACAAAGGGCAAACTTAAATACTAGTGACCAAACCCATAATTAACACAAAGGGGAAATGACTAAATCAATTAAGACTGTGAGATAATAAAACCATTTCAAAGAAACCCAAATAATTCTATGTGACGAAATAAACTATATTAAAATGAAATAAAGAAAGAAATACAGAATTATGTAATACAAAACAAGACACAGAAAATCCCAAATCCCAACTAAACTTCCCCATGACTAGACTAGAAGGTGGACTTGGCTGGAGCGCTCTTAAGACAGCGGAACATTTGGCTCCGTCTTGACAACCCAATGTTCCACCCGGAGACAACATCGCGACGCACCCGGCAAGTTGGCCAGACTCGGCCCAGGAACGGCGCGGTCATGGTAAAGCAAACAAACATAAATTAGTGAAATGATACTTAATGAAAGTGATAACGTAAATAATACTTAACAAAACATAATCAACCAAATGCGTGCACTCATTTTAGTGACCATGTAATGTTAAGAATTTGAATAAAGTTTGAATATGTAACGAAATCAAATGTGTCGGTTTTAATTGTTTTAACGTGGGCATGTTCGGGTGTTTTTGTGATGTAGATGTTGAGATGTTACGTAGGATGTATGTCGTGTATGTATGCGTAATGCAATAATATAAATGCATAAATGTACAAAACCATACATCCATGTCCATCACATACTCCCCCCCTTCGGAAACCTCGCTACAGGAGCGAGATAGGAAGTCAGCTGTGACGTTGGTTTTCCCCGGAATGTGGACAACAGTGAAGCAGTAGGGCTGCAGTGCAAGATACCATCTGGTGATCCGCCCATTGGTGTCCTTCATTCGCATCAGCCACTGGAGTGCTCGATGGTCAGTCTCCAAGATGAATTCTCTCCCAAGGAGATAATACTTTAGCCTGGGTGTTCCCATGCTGCCTTGCGCGCGATTTGATTCACGCTGCTAAGGCAGCCTGGAGACCATGGAGCAAATTTTCGCCTGAGATAGGGAACCAATCACAGAACAGGGGGGAAAGCAAGACGATGATGAGCTATGCAGACGCATTTGATAGACATCCGTGGCACCCAATAAACGGATCTGGCCATTTTTTTCAAATACGAGAAAATGAACGTTTGGTTCCCAGACCATGTCTCATTGAGAAGTGGTGGCGCTAGCCAGGCTAATAATACTTGAAGGAATCCAGGGCCCACTTTATTGCCAATGCCTCTTCTCCACAGTCGAATACCGGACCTCCACCAACTTGTGGCTGATGTAGGCTACAGGATGTCGGTCCTCTGGTGGCCCCTGCAGGAGAACAGCTCCCAGACCCCTCTCAGATGCATCAGTCTGCAAGACAAAAGTCTGTTCAATGTCTGGACTGCGCAGAACTGAGCTCTTACTCAGGGCCTGGCGGATGTCATTAAAAGCTGTTATGGCCTCCTCCGACCATTGGACTCGATTGGGACACCTTGCACCAACCCGGTCTGTGAGAGGAGCGGCCCTTGCAGAGAAGTGAGGTATAAACCTCTGATAGAACCCAGCCATGCCGATGAAGGACCTCAGCTGCTTCCTACTCTGGGGTAAAGGACAGTTTTCAATGGCGTGTACCTTCTGAAGCTGTGGCTTAACTGTACCGTTGCCAATGGTGAACCCCAAATACTCAGTCTCAGCTTGAGCAAAGACGCACTTCGAGGCATTAATGGTGAGACCTGCAGCTTGAAGACGACCCAGGACTTCTTTCAGATGTTCCTGATGCTCCCTCCAGGTGGCGCTATAGATGACTATATCGTCTAAATAGGCAGAAGAGAAGTTAGACAACCCATACAGTACTTCATCCATCATTCTTTGAAATGAGGCTGGGGCCCCATGAAGCCCAAAAGGGAGGACAGTAAAGTGGAAGAGACCCCAAGGTGTTCTAAAAGCAGTCAACTCACAGGACTTCTGGGTGAGTGGTATTTGCCAATATCCCTTACAGAGATCAATAGTTGTTAAATACTTGGCTTTACCTAGACGTTCTATAAGATCGTCGATACTAGGGGTTGGATATGAATCAAACTTAGACACCGAATTCAAGTAGTGGAAATCAATGCAAAATCTCACACTACCATCCTTCTTCGGAACTAATACCACAGGGTGGCACCATTCACTCTGGGAACGCTCGATGATCCCGGCCGACAGCATGTTGTCCACTTCTTTCTTGAGGGCCCCAAGGAGTCGCTCTGGGGTCCTGTAACTCATGTGTCTTACAACTGCATCAGACTTCAAAACAATGTCATGTTCAACAAGGGTGGTTCTGCCCAGACTGTCAGAGAAGAGTAGAGGGGTGCACAAGTCTCTCACCTGGGACTGCTGTTCCTCAGAAAGATGCCCCAGATCTAAGGCCACAGGAGCAGACCCAGGTAAGTACTGGTCATCCATTTCCTCTTCTTCCTCAACTCGTTTGATCAGCAGCACTTCCCTTCCTTCAGGTCTGGAGACCCACTCTTTAAGGAGATTTACATGCAACACCTTGGTTGCCCGGCCTTGCCCTGGAGTCGCGATCTCATAGGTGGTGGGCCCAAGCTTCTTTACCACCTCAAAGGGCCCCTGCCACTTCACCAGTAACTTGCTTTCCTGGCTAGGCAGTAACATCAAGACCTTCTGCCCCGGGTCGAAACTCCGCTGGCGAGCTGATTGATCATACCACGTCTTTTGCTGCCGTTGTGCTTCAGTCAGGTGAGTCTGGGCCAGGGTGCTCATCTTTTCCAGTCTCCCTCTCATCTGTAGGACATAGGAAACAACATCAACAGGCACCTCACCTTCCCGACTTCCCTCCCAGAGCTCTTTAAGCAGGGTCAGAGGCCCCCTCACCTTCCTGCCATACAACAACTCAAAAGGAGAGAAGCCAGTGGATGATTGAGGCACCTCCCGATAAGCAAAGAGCAGATATGGCAACCATAGGTCCCAATCAGACCCAGTCTCATTGACAAACTTTCTGAGCATCTGTTTGAGAGTTTGGTTGAATCTTTCGTTTAGCCCATCAGTCTGTGGATGATACGGGGTTGTGCGAAGACTCTTGATGCCCAGCAGATGGTAAACTTGCTTTAACAGGGTGGACATGAAGTTGGTACCTTGATTGGTGAGGATCTCACTTGGAAAACCCACCCTGGAGAACAATTGGACCAGACAAGAGGCCACATACCTTGCCTTCACAGACTTCAGGGGGAACACCTCCGGATACTTTGTTGCGTAGTCCGTAATGACAAGCATAAAATGATTACCAGCTCTACTTTTCTCCACAGGTCCCACGACGTCCATCCCCAGCCGCTGAAAAGGGACACTGATGACCGGCAGAGGCTGAAGAGGGGCTCTTGGTGGACCCTTCAATGGAGCACGTTGGCACTGAGGGCAACTCCTGCAAAACTCTGCCACATCGCCCCCTATCCCTGGCCAAAAGAAATAATGCTTAATGCGTGCTGCAGTCTTGTGCTTACCAAGATGCCCAGCCCAGGGTATGGAATGATCCAGGGTGAGGAGAGTCTCTCGGGCACCCTGAGGGACCACCAACTGCACAGATGGCCCACACTGGCGGTAGAGCACACCTGCTTGTAGGAGATACCTCTCCCCAGAACGTTGGTCAGGCCTAGATGTTCCCTCCTGCTCCTTTGCCTTCAGGAGATGGCCTGCCAGACTCAGATCAGCTTGCTGCATTTCAGCGAGATTCAGAGGCAGCTTGAACCCTAGAGGTGGCTGAGAAAGAGATTCAGGAGACATGCGACATAAGGTGTAATGGAACTTGTCTTGCCTCTTCTGTCTGCGCGACTTACGGGACTTCCCGGGTACATCTTCCAAGTCTGCATCAGAGAAAGGTAAGGCACTCACCAACAATGTTGACTCTTCGCCACACTTCGCCTGAGACCTGGTCACCGCCACACTGCAAGTCTGCTTCTGCTGCAACAGATCAGGGAGGACTGGCAGATCTCGGCCCAACACCACAGAAAAGGGGAGGTTGTCAGCAACACCTACTGTCAGAAGATACATCTGTCCCTGTACCCTCAAACAGACATCAGCAGTAGACAACAGCTTCTCATCGCCATGGACACACCGAATAGGGATGGGGTAAGCACCTTGGACCACATCACGGGCGACACACTGCTGATGCACCAGTGTTTGATCACTTCCAGAGTCAATAAGTGCCTGAAACTGCTTGCCATTCACCTGCACATTGATGGTTTTCAGACTAGGTTTAACTTCCTGTTCTACTTTTATTATAGGTTTCGAAACACAACACATGTTGAACCCCTTTGCTGCCCTCTTGGGACACGTCGGCTTTGTATGGCCTTCTTGCCTACAATGGAAACACACAGGCACCTGACTGCTGGGTCTTGGTGAGGAGGCAGAAGTTTCCCTCAAGGGAGGCTTACCCAGCCCCTGGGGGTACCACGAGGAATGTTGAATGGGAGGAAGTCTACGTGGCTCCCTGGCGGTCCTCCAGTTGTTATACGCCCAGGGCTGGTTCTTCTTCCTTGCTGCCACGAAAACCTCTGCCAGCTCTGCTGCGCCAGCTGCCGTTTCTGGGTTGTGCTCACGCACCCAGACCTGCAACTCAGGAGATAACATTCGTAGATATTGTTCGAGAATGATAATTTCACCAACCTCTTCTGCAGATTTACCTCTGGGTTGAATCCACTTAACGTAGAGTTCCTTTAACCAGACATACAGCTCTTTCGGACTCTCTTCAGGGCCAACCTCTTAAGAACGGAACCTTTGACGATACGTTTCTGGGTTGATGTCGTATTTCTGCAGAATGGCAGTCTTGACTCGGTTGTAGTCTAGGGCTTCGTCACCATCCATATGGACGTATGCTCCTCTGGCCTTCCCGGTCAGTAATGGTACGAGGTGCAGGGTCCAGTCTTCACGAGGCCACTGGCTAGCCCCAGCAACCCGCTCAAAGGTGATAAGAAAATGTTCAACATCATCTGACTCAGACAACTTCTCCAGTCTAGGCTCAGAAAACCGGTGCCGACCTGTACAGAGACCTCGTGGCAGAGGACGGGGCAGTTCCACCTCTTCTTCAGACTCGCAGCCATCGCGCTGTTGCCTTAGCCCACCTAGGGCTCCCCCTAGTGGCTGTGATGGTTGTTGTCGCCCATCAACACTTTGACGCAGCAGCCCGAACTGTTGTTTCAGTGCCTCCAACCGCCTGTCCTGTTCGGCCATTTCTTGAAGGTGTCTGACTTCCCGGGCATCCTGGGCTGCGATATGGCTTCGCAGGAGACTGGCAAGATCACTCAAGGTTGGCTCCCCCCGTTCATCCGTGCCATTTCCTGGACTTTCTTCTTCCTCAGCACTGCCATTTGATGTTCGTCACTGGCTCTATTATCATTGAGCGCTGCATTCCTCTCCCTGTGCCTCCTCGGCTTGACATGATGGAGGATGACGGCACTCACGAAAAAAAAATAAAATGAGAAAGTGGTAGGAAAAAAAATATGCCCAACTGCGCCCCTACTGGCAAGATCCCACCACTGCCACCATATGTGAGGGATCAAGCAGTTGACATGGGACGCAGAGGCAAAAGGTTGATCAAAAAGAGAATTTATTTCTCAAAATTAATCTGACAAAATAACATAGAGGTTCTGGGCCCAAAATAAGGGAACTTAAACAGAACTAAACTTAAGCAAACAAAGCACAAGATACCCTAACCACTGTCTCAGGGCAAACTTAAATACTAGTGACCAAACCCATAATTAACACAAAGGGGAAATGACTAAATCAATTAAGACTGTGAGATAATAAAACCATTTCAAAGAAACCCAAATAATTCTATGTGACGAAATAAACTATATTAAATTAAATAAATAAAGAAATACAGAATTATGTAATACAAAACAAGACACAGAAAATCCCAAATCCCAACTAAACTTCCCCATGACTAGACTAGAAGGTGGACTTGGCTGGAGCGCTCTTAAGACAGCGGAACATTTGGCTCCGTCTTGACAACCCAATGTTTCACCCGGAGACAACATCGCGACGCACCCGGCAAGTTGGCCAGACTCCGCCCAGGAACGGCGCGGTCATGGTAAAGCAAACAAACATAAATTAGTGAAATGATACTTAATGAAAGTGATAACGTAAATAATACTTAACAAAACATAATCAACCAAATGCGTGCACTCATTTTAGTGACCACGTAATGTTAAGAATTTGAATAAAGTTTGAATATGTAACGAAATCAAATGTGTCAGTTTTAATTGTTTTAACGTGGGCATGTTCGGGTGTTTTTGTGATGTAGATGTTGAGATGTTACGTAGGATGTATGTCGTGTATGTATGCGTAATGCAATAATATAAATGCATAAACGCATAAATGTACAAACGTTGACAAACAAAAGAAACGTGAGTGAGTGCCAAGGGGAGGGGTTACCGACAGGTAGGCTACTAGCGTGAGTGTGAGGATGCGGCTGCGTCCATCACAATGGGATGGTTAAATGGGTAGATGAGTGAATGGTTTGAAGAGGATGAATGGATAGAAAGTTGGATGGAATGTGCCTTATATCCTTGTAGAATGGAGATACACAGAGAGAGTTGGCCTAATTGAACAGAAAGCAGTTGATACATGTGCAATCAGTTTAACTAGCTTTTTGATGGGACCTAGTTGAGCAGCTGGAAGTTGATACAGGTGCAAATCAAGTTAATTAGCCCATTATGATGTCATAGTCCCCATACAAAGTCTATGGGGAAAAATAAGCTTGTTTTTTATTAATATCTCAAAAAGTATAAAGTGTACAAAAGTGAAAAATACATTCCTCAAGTCTCCTTTTCAAGACCTACGTTACAAAGTTTGAACGAAGTTTCTACTTAAACGGTTGAAGCTGAATTAGACGCAGAAATTTGGTGGGAAGAATAACTAGAAAATGTAATTTCGAGGAAATTACCAGTGCATGAAAATATAAACATACTGTATGTTAACATAAAATGCCAAACAAACTTTTATTTGGAAACAGTTGGCAGGAGTCATAGTTGATAACAACTGACAGTTGAAATGGCTGAACAGTTAAATAGTTGAGTAGTTTAAATAGTTAAATTATTTAATAGTGAATTATTGTAGTGAGGACATTTATTTTGAAACAGCTGTGGGCAGAGGAAATAGTAGTAGTAGTAGTAGAAGCTTGTTTTTTGTTAATATCTCAAAAAGTATAAAGTTTACAAAAGTGAAAATACATTCTTCCAGTGTCCTTTTCAAGACCTACGTTACAAAGTTTGAACGAAGTTTCTACGTTACACGGTTGAAGCTGAATTAGACGCAGAAATTTGGTGGGAAGAATAATGCACTGTAATAATAATAAGAAGAAGAAGACTTCGGATAACAGAACAGTGCATTTTTATGCACTGTAATAATAATAAGAAGAAGAAGAAGAAGAAGAAGAAGACGACTTCGGATAACAGAACAGTGCATTTTCATGCACTGTAATAATAAAGTTTCAAAACACACATCATTATCCACACTCATTACGAGGTAATCCTCTAACTCAGCTGTGATCACCATAATGTGAACACATTCATGGCACCAAGTACAAAAGGGTAATCTGACTATAGTTAATAGCACAGTTTGCGTTCTCCTCGCTTCTCTCACTAGAGGAGCTGTTACATTGCCACATTGCTCGCACTCGTTTGCCATCCTCTTTGGCATCCAACTCTTACTGTCTTGAATTAATTCAGCACTTTGTTCTGAAAAACACAAATCACTTACAACACACCGCTACGACTACACCTGCCATTATCATGGAATGTAATAATTGTGTCTAGTCTTGTTAAAGTGCGTGCGATTTGGGTGCCTAACCGTTTGCATTTGGTGTGGTGCGGTCCAAGGTGCTGCAGCGCTCTTCCACCCCTCCCCTCTCCATCAGACAGAGAGCGGCCATGTGACCCACCGTCTCAGGGCTTCTGGCAGTCGCTGGCAGGAGCGCAGCGGGGAAGCAGCGCGTTGCACCTTTTCCTCAAAATGACCGGATTTTTCTCTGACACCAACTTTAATGTTTCCATCGTAACTTGCAACTGACAAGGGATAATTTCAGGTAAAGGAACATTGCAATCATCTCCTGACGACATTAGGGATGTTTTTGAGGGCACTGAGGACCGCTCCTCACTCTTTCAGTGATGCGGTGATTCTTGTTGCGGAACATTGTGAGATTTCGCGGTGGATGTGAAATATTCTGTGTGTGGTTGAGGCAGAGACGGTATGCTGTTTTTTCTTACCTTCAAAATAGTTAAAGTTTATTCTGGCATCCTCTTGGTAAACGGCATGCACATATGTCCAATACTTTTTAAGAGGATAGTGTTAGGAATTATGCAAAGCGGTGGCTTGGTCTGCAGGTGCTTTCACGTCTTGGATGGTCTTCATTACTTGTGTGAAATGTGTGCAATTCCATGTATTGTGAGTGTATGACAAGTGTCAGACAAGTAGCAGATACTTTGTAAATACTGAAAGTGGGAGATTTTCTCATCACATTTAGAACAAAATCATAGCTTGCGCGCCCGAATCTAGATGAATGTGCGCCGACAGATAGCATGAGGGGGGGGAAACCATCGGCAATCACAGAATGCAAGACTAAATGAGTTTGCGTTATTTAGCCACTACGTTTAAGCTACTTGATCTCGGAACACGTTTGATCATTCTGATTCAGTGTCTGTGCGGTTAGTGGTGTTTATTGTTGCTGTAAAGGTAACTGATACCCAGCCAACTATCCATATGATTAAATCTACGCACCATGACTATTTCTTTATTTTTATTTTTGGAATTCAGTTATTCTTTTCAAGCTATAGCTGTATACAGCTATATTACTTTAGTTTTTTGAATGTAGTCTATGTCTCACAAGTCGCAATTTCTGAGACGTGCAGGGCAGACTAATTACGCCCAATGTTAAGTTATTGTAAGTAGCCGGCTGTCACATATTGCCAGCTAAACCAATATTGGAGCCCTTCTTCGTGACCCTCAATGAAATGGGGTAGGCTACGCGAAACAACGAGAAAAGGAGGGATTTTAGGGAAGGGCATCGACATGGCACACAAGAGCAGTGCCCCAAAAGGGATTGTCTGCAAAATGTGTTAAATAGCTGGCTGATCTTAACTTATCAAATACCAATGATGACGTATTTGGTGACAGTGATTATTGGCTGGAGTGGGCTACTCTGTTTATCATTAGCCTACATTTTTATCAATTGTTTAACAGTAAACTATTTATCTAATAAATATAATATCCATGCCGTTTTCAGGAGATATGCAAATAGGCTACATCGTATATTATTACAATGATATAGCCTACTTTATAATATGTATTTCACAATAAAAGCAAAAGCAAAAGACATAATAATAACAGCACCCTCTCTTTTCTGTAGGAAGGCATGTTTCTGTTCTTTTGTGGAATTGTTAAGAGATGTCAAACTCTGACATTATTTAAAGAGAAGCAATAACATCATTAGGTTAAATAGCAATTTGAAATGTTATATAGTTTCAGGGGCTTCAATAATGTCGATGGTTTCCCAAGATAATAAAAAAAGCAAACATGGTGCTGCTGAATTCTTTGCACATCCATTAAGGGCATGCTCTGAAAAGCTCTTGTCTAATACATAAAAGTCGGTCTCTTCACAATTGATGTAGCCTGACATAGCCATACTCAGAATTTTCTATTCTATAACTTCCCGACCTCTTTTCAGGCTACAACTTTGGTCTTGTTAAACTGAATGCCGCAGCATGTGAAGTCTTAAAAGATTGTTTTTATGTCTTTGTTTCTCAGCGCTGGTGTCATGACAGCAACGCGAAGATCTCTCAGTATGATGCCTGACACTCGCATCAACCACACTATATGGATCCAATGACCTCTTTATCCAAATAATTTGTGAACATAATTCAGACTGAAATCAACCCGTGACTGCAATGTTCCTGAAACGGAAGACAACCAATGGATGCAGCTCTTATTCGAAATAATTGACTGTGAATAACTTGGATTTCATGAGGGAGCAGGCGGAAAAGGAAGGACAGGGGAAGTAGTTTGCCTCCGAGTAGTTGTTTGGAGAGACACATTCATGTCAGTTGGAATTAATAGTGTAGATTTAGGCCTACCAGAAATATCCCCCCATGGAGGTTAGAGTAGAAGGTAGATATGCTGGTGTTTCGATCTAAAATGCGCTTGCATAAAAACATCTATAATCCAACATTACTTTTTGAGGACAATTTGAACGCTTACAATTAGAATAGCCTTGCTGAAATTTCCTTTCAGTAGTACTTACCAATTAGAATAGCCTTTTCGAACATCATGGTGCTTAAAATGCGGTATGGTGTCCATCTAATATGGATGGGTTTGGTTCTGTGTTGCATAGTGGACCTCGGGGCTAGCCTGGAGTTCACTGGTGCAGAGGGACAGTGGGCCACGTTCCCCATGTGGAATGCATGTTGTGAGAGCGAAATGAGCTTCAATCTGAAAACCAAGAGCTCCCAGGGACTCTTGGTGTACTTCGATGACGAAGGCTTCTGTGACTTTTTGGAGCTACTCATACACAACGGCAAAGTCAGCCTGCGGTTCTCCATATTTTGTGCAGATCCAGCAACCGTGGTCTCAGATACAGCAGTGAACGACAGCCAATGGCATTCTGTCACTATAAGGAGAAACTTCAAAAACACCACCCTGATTGTGGACAAAGAGGTCAAGTGGGTGGAGGTCAAGTCCAAAAGGCGCGACATGACGGTGTTTAGCCATTTGTTTCTAGGTGGAATTCCACCGGAATTAAAGTCCCAAGCATTAAGGCTAACGTCATCGGTGGTGAAGGACCAAGTACCATTTGCTGGATGGATAACAGACTTGAGAGTGAACAATACTGAACCGGTGCTTGTCAACAGTGCAGGGGTCAACAATGACCTTTGCGGCACAGACATAATGTGTCTGAATGGAGGAGTTTGTAGTGTTGTTAACAACGAGCCGACCTGTGACTGCTCAGAGACTGGGCATCAAGGAAAGGATTGCAGTGAAGGTAAGCTGTCTGGATTAATATTTCCATTAATTTCCCTTAAACATGTTCTATCCTAAATAGGGGTAATACACTTCAATAACTGACAAAGGATTAGACGTCCCCCTGTAGTGTTGTATTCACATCTCCTGCTTTATAAAACACATATGACATTGCAATTATTTAGCTACACAGCTAATATGGACACAGTTTGCAGGTTGATGTAAATTATTTAGAGAAATAAAAACATGCTGTTAGAATGACTTCATTGCTTGGAACAGGAGGTTAATTAGTCATTTTGCACCTGCAAGGTCTCATTAACTACACATGCAGGTGTTCAACATTCTCCTAGGTGTATACCCCTCACCCTACCAAGGTCTCCAGGGATATAATGACCTTTGAAACCCTCTGTTGGGTTTTTTTGTTGTGAAAGTTTCCATTTATAAGTATTTCCAAAGCAGATGAACACATGACCTTGAGCAGACATAAAGCCAGGAAAAAAAGTCAACCAAGCTCTTTTGGCAACTGAGATAACATCAACTAAATTCTTAAATAAACAATAACAGTCCCCACTTGCCACATTTAGTTTGAGATGTCTATATTAAAAATATAGCTAAAGGAAAATCAGTTTGGGATTTAAAATTGAGCAGGCTTTCTCATATCAGGCATTGGCAGAACTACATGTAGACAGATGCTATTGAATGAAAATGATTCAAACAGCTCAACAACAATGTGGGAACAAAGCAGATTTGCTTTTACTTTCGAAAAAGCCATTTGACAGTAATACGTATTTTTACATAATTTCCTGGTTACTGCTCTATGTTTCCTGGCTGAAAAAAAGCAACACTTCTGACACATTTCTTGTCATTCCAGGAAACGAAACAGTCGTTGTGTAAACCAATATACAGCTTTTAAATATTTAATCACAGTTGGTCTAAAATTCAGCACTCAGCCATCCCTAAACCAAACATACCCTTATTTCAACAGTTGTTTTGTGTTGAACATTTTAGTGTTATTTGGCATCTAGAATGGTTTGAGCTTTAATGTTGTGGAATTGGGTGTATGTGTAGGATGTGTGTACTTTATTGTGAGATATGATATTGTGTACCTCCTTCATGGGAGAGCTGTGTGTGTGTGTGTGTGTGTGTGTGTGTGTGTGTGTGTGTTGGGAAGTGCTGACTCAATAATCAATAGCTGTGCACAATGACAGTCAGAACTTGTAAAGTTCTGTATGCTGTATACATGTTTAATGACGTTTGCAGTTCTTACCTCAGGCATCTGAAGGCTCAATACAGACCACATCCTGCATGATTCTATACTATTACATTTCTCTCATAAAAAAACATTAGCCTCATTTTCAAGGACTTTGGTTTTGACATTTGATGACATTTCATTTTAATTAGTGAATAAGGCTCACAAAGTTACAATATAATATAGCGTGTCTCGGTGTTAAAGCTAGTGTAGTTGTAGAGTGATGTACAAGCGGCATGTTTAGTGTGTTTTACAAAGGACTAGTGATTCATACATCATCATACATGGCCTATTATTCTGGGCTGCAATTATAGTTTATATTTTCATATTGAATTCTTGAGGTCACCTTATGTTTGGAAGCTTCTGCTCTCATTTGATGTGAGGTGTGATAAAACACACCGCAAGGTGACACACTTATGGCATTAAAGCTTGTGAGTCAGAATCCAGACGTGACATGTTCAGATGGATCAAGCACAGCTCCATGGAGAACAGTGGACATGTTGAGAAAAGTATTATTTCATTCATTCATGCTGTGGGGGCATTATGCAAGAAGGGATAAACAACAGACTGTAACATTTCAGATTTCACATCATGTGTCGAAATGCACGTAAGTTACATCTGTTCTTTTTTTTAGTAACATCAGTATACCATATCATCTGTAGTCTTTTTTTATGTTGTTGATGCTTTTTGATGGAGATCTGATGGCAGTTGTCAGGGATGTGTTGGAGGTGGGAATAGTTTGTTGTAGCTGAATTTAAGCGTAGTGGTATGACAAGCTTGATGGATGGCAGAGGACCCCTGGGGTGTGTGTGTGTGTGTGTGTGTGTGTGTGTGTGCGTGTGTGTGCGCGCGCGCGCGTGTGTGTGTGTACGTGCACTCGCTGCTCATTAGTACGTCAGAGTGGATAGGCTGATCAGAACTCAGAGCCCAGACAGGTGGCCTGATAAGTGCTCAACGCAGTAGTAACAAAGCTAATTGGATTTTGCAGTGGATTATTCTGAGCATCTCATAAATGAATTATGTCATTAAATGCCAAGTCATCAGGAGTCATACCCACATGCACACACACACACACACACACAGAGAGAGAGAGAAGCATGATTGCCAAATATGTCCTTTCCTCAATTTATCTTTTCCAGGCCATGACTTGGATGTGTTTGGCAGCTTCTTTTATTCGTTAATTCAGCCCAATGTGATATGGGCTTCAAGCCCTCTGTAGTTGTTATTCATTTAAAGGGCACCTTAGACTCCATTGGACTTCCTTGCAATCCTGTAGACTGGATAAAAACTCAGAAGAATAGTGTGTGTGACAGTCAAATTGTGCTGAAGCCCATAGAAAAGACCACTCT
This sequence comes from Alosa sapidissima, assembly GCF_018492685.1. Taxonomy (NCBI): domain Eukaryota; kingdom Metazoa; phylum Chordata; class Actinopteri; order Clupeiformes; family Clupeidae; genus Alosa; species Alosa sapidissima. The sequence continues at coordinate 18,222,009 of NC_055972.1, read as the reverse complement.
GTCAAAACATCTAATCTGCTATTCTCCAGTTTGAACCAGAAAACCAGAAAAAAAAAATCCTACTTAACACTGACACTGGGACAGTGCTGTCATCCTAATTAAAGCTCAATTTCTGTGCGTTTGTAGTGGCTCATGGGGTGTGGCAGTGTGAGTGTTCAGGGCAGCAGTACGTAACCCAATTCTGTCGAACCTGTACTCGTGTCCTTCACCACATTGAAGTGCAGAGAGTGTGAGTACAAGGAAGCGACGCAGTCGGAGACGTGGGTAGTGAACAGAGAAAGAAGAGGTAGACTGCCATTGTGCATGCATGGCTGGAGACTATAGAGAGAGAGTGTTTTGGTGCAGGGCCTGCCTGTGACTTTTATTTAAAAGGTGTTTTAATGACAGTTATGTTTCCTGTTTGTACCTTAAAAACGCCCAATTAAACAATACAAGGCAGCCTATTGGGAGGACAAATTGGTGTATAATACGTTTAGTTGTTATTTGTTTAGTTATTCTTCAAAAGGATGTACAGTATGGTAATTAAAGAGTGAGGAAATAATTCTGAATGAATGATACTAATGATATAAACATTTAGCCATATAGCCAAGTCCATTTAGACTAAATTGGATGACTGGGGTGTTGGCTTTCATCATTGTCCTTGTATTGGTCAAATAAAGCCAGATCTCTAATTGTATACCACAGATTGGTGGGGCCTCACTATTTAGTGAAGTCAAGGACATTTTATTTGGATGCATGGTTTCACTCGTCATCCACTGATGAATCTAGCGTCGGCTGTTGACTCACTGTATATTTGAATTATTAGCGTCAGTGGTGTGTGTTTCATCCCACTGACCAGGGGCGCCTGCAGGAATTAATGCTATGGTTAGCACACCCATCCCCCCACAAACTTTGGTCAATTTCTGTAAAGAAACAGTGCCACCTATAGGCCTGGGGTATGAAGTAACGTGTTGAGATGGATCCGTTTGGACGCAAATATTCTTGATGCGGTTTCAGGGAAGACGGAGGAAAAAAAGATCGGTTTTGTACGTGTGGACTAGCCCTTAGTTTTGTTCTAGCGTAACGTGACGTCTGGCTTTAGTGCAGTCTAACGTTCTGACAAGCACACCGATTGCCTACCTTGTTCTTGTCCATCTGGAATAACTCCTAGCTTTGCTGTCTCCATCCTTTCTGTTTTCGTTGTTTAAAACTTGTGATATCCATGATGAGTATTGAGTTAGTGAATTAGGCTACGTTTATACGGTGACGATGAAAAGAGAAGACGCAGAAGTGGCGTCTCGTCTTCATTTTTTTTCGCGTTTAGACGAGCATTCTCAGGGGGAAATCTTTGTTTATATGAAGACGCAAGAGTATGTGATATTCGATTGGATATGCATTCCAGACCGCTGAGTGGTGGGGTGATAGAACCCCGGTACGTCACGCGCAGACATTCTAATTTGACAGTTTAGCCAGAGAGGTAACCAAGGATCTTTGGTTTAGCCGTTTAGACGGAGACGCAACCGGGGTCGTCTTCAAAACTCTACACTCTGGAAGGAGTCTTCAGATTTTTGCGTCTTCAAGCCCCGATGGCGGGGTCACCGTGTAAACGAAAGGCACTTATGATAAAATATTTTGTCGTCTTCCTTTGCAATCGCTCTCATATAAACGGCCCCTTAGCTCAACATTGTGTGCTGATAACCATAATAGATAGCCGAGTAAAAAAAAACAACAAGTAGCCTATTGCGTGCCTGCGTGCGTATTCTCTCTCCTGCTCAAACAAAATGTGTGCACGTTAATTTTGATAACGTGTTCACTAACTTTACGTAATAGAAAATGGTAAATAGCCTGATGGCATGCAGCTAATGGGATACTGTGCATAGTTGAGAAGGTATGGTAGGCCAATTTGGTGTAAATACACACACACACACAAGGGAAATTTTCTCTCGCTGTTGAGTAGCCTGATGGTAGCACAGTGCGTACGGACATACACCTGCAGGCGCGCTTGCCACTGACTATCTATATTTGTAATTTTTCCTGAGTGCCTAAATGAAGCCAATAAAGGCACATGTGTGTGCTTTTCTGTAGTGTCACTCTACTCTCTAAAGTAAATCTTTAATCTTTTAATTTATCTTATACATTTATCTTACATTAACTTATTTTTATGTTCTTGACACTGAACCACATTGAGTTGTCCTGTGTATGAAAGATGTTATATAAATAAAACTGCCTTGCCTTACCATTTTTGGCATAGAATCCCTGTAGCCTTCCTCTCCTGTCAGAGCATGCACACATTATTACATAAGACATGTCATAGTCTCAAATATAGCCTTAGAAAAGGTAGATCATTGAAACTAGCAGCTAATACACACAAACTTTTGTATTGAATGACTGTTTGTCTCTTATTATGACGACTATTAACGTGCTAATCTAGTTCATCGAGATTTCCCACCAGTGTTTTAAAGAGAAGGCATCACCCCCAGTCATAGTCCTACTGTATTTCTTAAGATTCCTAACGACCCTGTTGTGGCTTATGATGCTGTACTCAAAGGCCAGCTTTACATAACCCCCTATTTATGCATACCCAGCAATAGTTACCACTTATTTAAGAGCCCAACTAAAGAAACAACATGAACATTAGGTTCATATAATGTTCCTTATGCTCATATAACAATCCAGTGTCCTTCTGTTGACCTGCATTTACAGGGTAGGTTAACCTGCCACTCTGAGGGGGAAAACGTATTGTGTGAATTATTAAAACCCATAACATTTCTGTTTGTGTTTTTAAAGAGTATTGGTGTCCTGTAAGAAAACTAGAGGCATTCTCTGAGGAAACTTGGGCCAGTGTTAATGCATAAATGCTAGGGCTGCACAATTTATCAAATTTTAATCACGATCATGATTTTGGCTTCCCACGATCAAATTTGCGTGATCGAGCGATATTAAAAATGCGTGCTGGCAACCCATACAATCCGCTAAAATCCAAATCAAGCGCTCCTTAAACCTGTCTGACCATGTGCCCCTGCATGCAGCCTACCAATGACAGCTGTTCCCTGCACTGCTCAGCCTGATGCACTGCTCAGTTTGGATGCACTGTGGACTAGTAGAATTATGTTAACTATTAGTAGGCTAGTTAGACTATACAAAAAACGACGATCAAAAATCAAATGTGTGGCACAGCAGAAGGCCAATAGCTTGTCCCTCATCCGTTGTTCAAAAAAATATTTCAGATTTCAGGCAAGTGAAGTTAACCAACATAAGCAAAGCAGGGCTCTCAACTCATACCGGAAACAAATGTAAACCACACATGCCTTTTTATCACGTTAACTTTTAGTCCTTGTTTGCTTCCTCCGATATAGCCTAGGCCTATAAGAGCTAACGACGGGATCCGTGAATTATATTCATGTATTTTATAAGCTACATGTGCAACCTACAATGCATATGCGTTTCAAGACACAGCCTACTCAAAATTAGTGAACAATAATGAAAATGTAGCCTACACGTCAGTGTTTTACATATCAACGAACAGGGATGGATTACTGCACAGGCCTACAGGGGCCCAAGGGGTCAGGGGGCCCTGAAGCCCAAGCCTTTGCATGGAATCATTGCCTCAATATCAACAAATCAGGATGTAGGCTATGAATCTGATTGAATTCAGTATTGGCCATCCCCAAAATGCACCAGAATACAGGAAATCACATCAAACAAATTTAAAAAATTCTGGGGGAGGACCCCCAAACCCCCCCTGCCACATATACGACAATAAGTGGGGGGCCCTTAATACATCTGCGCCCAGGGGCCCGAAAGATCATAATCCGCCCATGTCAACGAATGACTAAACCAGGGGTGTCCAAACTGCGGCCCGCCACGCACTTTAATCCGGCCCGCCGAGCATTTATTAGTTTATCATAGATCAGGCCCGCCACACTTTAATCCGGCCTGCCAAGCATTTAATTAGGTTATCATAGGCCGCTCGCTATTTTTTTTCCAGCGACAGACGACGTTGTGGTTAACTTTAGGCTACTGCAAACTGCTTTACACTCTTCCTAAAGAACGTTTACAATGTCAATGTCAAAACAGCTTGTAACATCGAGATACATAGCATCTCCATTGCAGCAGATCTAACTACCTTATGCTACTCCATTTAATTGGGAACGCATTTGAGCATGCAAAAGAGGGAGAGAGCGCAATGGCAACAGTTCTCACTACTGACCATTTACTGTGAGCGGGCACAGCACTAGCCATAGGCTATTTGAGTGGAGCTGGCAAAGGGTCTGTGCACCATTTATAAATGAATTAAAAAGCATCAAAATAACAGTATTTCTTAAAAAAATTACTTTGTTGTAATTACTGTGTTGCCGTTAACGTTTCCCCAAATATTAACAGCACGCTCAAAAAATTTGTTTGGAAGTTGTTTGGAAGTTTGGAAGTCGCAGTCAATCTATATTTGCTGTAATTTTGGGGAGTAAATGTGAGGGGAAGAATTTGGGTGAGCCAGATAGCAAGTCCAATATGTTTAAGGGAAAAAATATTTTTGTAACTAAAATTAATTAATAATCGTGATCTCAATATTGATCAAAATAATCATGATTATCATTTTGGCCATAATCGTGCAGCCCTAATAAATGCTCATTGTTATGTTCATCTGGAATATAGCGGGGTGTACAGTGGTACAGTGCAGTGTACAGTGTTGCCAGACAAATCCTCACTTCTTTACCCGGACAAGCACATTTTCTGTGTTCATATAGCCATTAAATTAAGCCAAACTCCTAATTAAGTTGGAGGCTTATGTTAGATTACATACACTACCAAATGTCTTGGTGACTGGATGAGAGGTGAGGATGTAGAGAAAGGCTGATCATTTCAGAATGAACAGTGGAAATTAACCACAATCTGTAACTAACTCAGCTAAAATCATTATAGGCACCAACAAATAACAACAAATCACATGGTCCCCAATCTGTGGAGCAGACTCAAGATGGTGTCTTGCCCATGTCCACGGCAATATACATTACGTACATTATGCTATTTCGACATGGAATATAATTTAGTCCAGCAATCTCAAAATCTGACCGTATTTCTGCCAGTGATCATCCATTAATAAGGCTGTCTTAAAAGGCATGTTGTAAAACACAACTCAGTAATCAGCCCCAGCGTATCAGCTGCCTCTACTAGCATAGAGATAATCTGTGTAATTGCATTCTCCATGTAAATTAATGACTAGTTTAGCGTTGTCAGTGATTGGTCAGCATATATGGAAGATTAATTATCTTGCCTCTTTATTGGATTCACCCACATAGCCACCTCTGGAATATTATGTCAAAGCCTTTTGCACACACAGATAATACACACTATTCAGCACTGGATAGTTAGTGCACTAATACTTGTTGTAGTTGTATGTATTTATACTTGGTATGCCAGGCCGGTAGATTTTTTAACCCAACCCAACTACTATAGCAGTGTTTGATAGCCTGGAAGTAAATAACAGTTGGATTGGATGGACTTTTTGAGGAAGGAGTAGCCTCAATGTCAGCCGCTCGGAAAACATTATATAGAAATTGGTGAGCAGCCCTTCTGGTTTATTCTGGTGTAAGGTGAAATGGGATGAAAATGAACTTCAAAGCAGACAACTTGACAGATAATTGAATGCCTGTCAGACATCAACAGATACATAAACAGATAGTGCTTTTCACATGCAGTGTTTTTGGATAGCCTAGTTAGAAAGCAGTTTGTTCTTACAATCATTGTTAGCCTATTTTACAAATTACCTTTGGGTATTTCCATAAGTTTATTCATGGGCTATTCACAGACCCCCCTTATCAAACTCAAAAATGTACGAGTAACACCAAGAGGAAGCGGTAGATCTATCTTCCAATTACCAAAATATTGCATTATGGCTTTTTCCTTTTTTCAATTTGAGGCTGAAATGACATTCTGAGTTCCCAGAAGCTCAATGACACTGCCCACTGACCACTATATTTCAATTCTGTGCCAATGCCAAGCATTCACTAAGTTGTACATGGGTGGTCCCATGGCTGTCAAACACTAAACCACAAAGTTAATTTTCCACACAGAATAGATATAATCTTGAATTTGGTGTGTGGCTGTGCCTTGTGGCCGAAGCGGGTTTTTGAATGAATTTTTGTTTGGCCGTATAGTACAATTTATTCCTTGTCACCAATGCTAAATGTCACAATTATGACACATAGATGGTGACTTTGAAAAACCGAAAATGTCATGAATCCATACTGCCGAGCAGAATATGTGAAAATGCCCTCCATAAAATATACATCAAGATTCATGGTATCAATGGAAATCAATCACTAGCAAAATTCATTACCACCCCACAATCTAGGCAGCACACTGGACTTATGCAGAACACACTCATATGGTGGAGAAGGAGATACTATATCCTCCTGTCAGTTTTTGAAACATGATTTTGTGCCCTGCCATTAAATAATTTAAAAGCTTTTTTTCATTACTTTGATCAGATGAAAGGATTAGTGGATTTACACTGCCTCACCCTACCCCTGGGTGCCCACATGAGCACAAATCCCTTTGTTTGGTTGGAACAATTATTTAGATGCACTCTTCTATGTTTGTGAAGTCCTTTTGACTGAGCCTCTCATTACACAAATCACATGGATCCACAATATGACTCACTTTTTTAACATAATGGAATGAAATCTGGTGTGTTATCTCTTTTCTATGTTTGTAACGCACCAAACTTTCCAGGCTGACCCTGCTCTGCGGAATGCTGCACCTTTGTTTGTGTACATTTGCGTGTGTGTGTGCGTGTACATGTATGTGTCAATTTAGTATCCAGGATTTTCTGTGCTTTTGTGTACATTTCTCTCTCTCTCTCTCTCTCTCTCTCTCTCCTCTCTCTCTCTCACTTTCTCTGTGTGTGTGTCTCTGTGTGTGTGTGTGTGTGTGTGTGTGTGTGTTTGTGTGTGTGTGTGTGTGTGTGCCTGTGTGTACCTGTGTGTATGTTTGTGTGGGTGGATACAAGGATGCTTATATGGCCATTCAACATTTTATGTGGCGTAATAAAAATCATTTTGCTGAGCCTCTCCCTGGCCAAGACTCTGTCACTGTTGCTCTTTTGCTGAGAGGCAGGTGAGGCACTGGGAGGAAAACAGCACAACAGAGATCAATGGCTTATCATTCTCTGTGTATGGCCAGATTTGAAGAGCCACACAAGGTTAATGCATGTGCTGTAATACGTTTTGTCTTTGTTTACTGTCAGGATTTAAGGCACATTAGCTTTTTTTCACTTTCCCCCAGGTCGCAGGTTGCGCAGCAAATGACTCTTCTGGTGTGCTCCATGATCTAAGCAAACTTTCTTGAATATGAGTCTCTCTATGAGCCTGAGCTGTGAAAACAGAGCATCTTGTGCAACAGCCCACTTATGTTCCATGCCCGCTGAGCCCCAAACATGATTTATGGATCAACATGCTGCTACTTTTCGCCACTCAAAATATTACAGCATACTGTCAATACAGTGACAGTTAGACTGTCAGAGGCTATGCACTGTATAATATGTCTCAAAGGTATTACACTGGAATGGGGGCTGTTCTTTATCCTTTAAAAGTGGATGCTATGTAGTGTAGCAGAGTAGTGTGCACTATGTGTGAATCATACAAATGCCTTTTTGTATATGAATGATGTTTGTGAATAATACATTTCTCTTAAATAAATTCCCTTTTATACCATGCTTGTGGGAGCTAGTCCGGCTGGTTATCGCAGGGGCTAGATTCCCTGACCTTCAGTTCTTCAGGCATTTTCTGTATCTTGCTCAGAAAGGGATCTAGTAAACTGCAATAAGAGAAACATGGAAATATTTGCTCATTCATGGCAGACCCCAAAATAAAAATCCCAATGCCCCTTGTATTTGGTGATGCCTATCCATTCCCTAAGCTTGTCTCTCATTGTAAGGGCAGGCCTGTATGGGTCCCCATTGTGTCAGTCTGTCTGTAAGAGTCATGCTGCCTCACTCAGCGTGGCCAGATTACCAGTATACTGCTGTCTCTGTGAGCCCACAGACAGATATCGGATTCAAAAGATTAGAGGGATTTTCCCTGGGGATTTTCAGTCTTGTTTTAAATACAACTGCACTTGACTGTCAATGGGAGTGTGTGTGTGCGTGCGTTCAAGTGTGTTTGTGTGTGAATTTTTGTGTGTGTGTGTGTGCGTGTGTGTCTCCTGGGAGGCAACAACACAAACCACACAGAAACACATGCCCACATACTGACCAACATACAACACTCTCAACATCATGATTAGTTTATCTTGTATCGAAGAACACACTAGCACACAAGAGTCTCAGCTGTGGAAAAACCACGCAGTCAATACTAAAATGCACTTGCTGCAAAACACTGATGGCTAATGGTCATAGCAGTGTAAGTCTGGCCAATGCATTTGGCAATAAGCTGTGTTTCAGCTGCTTGTACAAAGCACTGTTACTTTATCAAGATCTCAAGAATCCACAAGGATAATGCTTTTTTTGCCCATTCATTTCTTACTGAATGCTGCTATTAACCTCTACAAGTGGAATATGTGTCATAAAAGATGGAGTAAAGAGCAGGGAATTTTTTCTGTTTTGTTGAAGTTTATTCAGGACATAATTTGTCAACAGATATAACATAGTATAATAGCTGATCAATGATTTTCCTTATGGACAATGGAGAAAGTAGAAGCGAGCGTGAAGATTTTAGTGGTGACATGTAATTGAGACATTGCTATTAGAGTGCCTGTTGTGCTCTGCACATGTGTCCTTTGACACGCGTTGCTTTGTACAAGCTCTCGTGGTAGTTTGACATTAGAGACTCTTACGTTGTTTTGCCTTTGGCATTCATGCACTTCAACATCAATATTCATGGTTTGTAGTGCCCGCAGTCTTATATTAAGAATGTTTTCTACACTGACAGCCTTTGTACATAACGTTGTATTTGTATGCAAGCAACACAAGAACTCTAAGAGCTCACATTTCCCATTTAAAACAACAAGAATTATAAAAACTGTATTGATCATCAAAACACTGGCAGAAATTGACATGGATAACATTGACAACTTTAGCCTCCATTATGTCATTACATAAATTGCTTACTGGAAAAGCCAATACTATATTCTTATAATGACTGAGCATTATCTATTTTGAAGTGTGTTGTTAACATGCTGTTACGAGGATAAACCAGCCTCTATTGTTTGTGTTTTTTTTCACACTCAGATGAGATGAATTTGAAGTCCAACTCATGGCCTCCAGTATAATGAGATAACCCAATTGTGCTCCATTTATAGCTTGCACAGTGTCTCTGAAATATGCAGGAATGACTTAAGAGCCCTCATTTTGTTGTTGCCGTAATCCCATTGCAAGGCGCATCGCTTGTGTTTATCAGAGATGGCCCATGGAATAAAAAACGGAAGGAAGATTTATTTCACATCTGTAATACTATCCTAGATATTCTCAATCCCAGGATTAAGGTTATTAGAACTATAGCTCCTCTGTGATTACCCCGGTGGATCAGTCCGATCCACAAGATGTTAAGAAAAAGAGAGGAAGAGGGCTTGTGCACATCTGTTCCCACAATCCCCTCTATCTCCCAATGATAAAGCGTAGGCTTGCCGTAAGAAAGGCAAGGTGGGAGACTAGTGTTATCCACCCCCCAGAGCCACAGTCTGCTACTTTACTATGGCAGAAAAGATGGAGAAGGCTCATTGTCAAGTGCAACTTTTTTTATTATCATTATTCCTTGCTACTTACTGCTAGGTTCTCATAGGAGAGTGATTGCATGTCGGTGGAAGTGGAATTGGTCCTTAGATGAAGGACAACATTTGAGATATTTGTCTTTGTCAAGTGGACGTGGGTTGTGAAATTTAGTCAGCCTTTGCTTGAGGGTCTAAAGCAGGGGCCATAGATTGTTATGTAAAAAGAGATGCTCAGAATATATTCAGGATTGCATATGAAGCACATTTGGCTATGAGGGATGGCTTACGTAAAATAAAATAAAATCAAAACAAAACGAGTGAGAGTGTGAGGGGGATTTAGAGGTATGTGCAGGGAAAAAGACACACTGACTGAGACCCCCAGTGTGGGCAGAAAGATACTAACAGTCTCAACAGGGTGCCAATGGTAATCTAACACCAGACCAGAGTACTGTAACAGCAGGTCTAATCGATTCCCATCAGAGTGGCTGGTCACTTAGCCTCCCTTCTCTTTCTCTCTCTCTTTTTCTCTGTCTGTCTATCTATCTTTCTCTGAGTTTATTGTGTTTTGTGAGGAATTGCTGAAGGAAGATGCTTAGCCGCGAGCTGGTTCCAGTGCCGGTGCACACAGGCTGAGGGGCATTAGCAGACAAGTGTACGGCTAAAGGATGGGCTAGCGCCCGTGCTCATTAGTCTTGATTTCGGCTAAATTGTAATTTAACAGCAGATTGATCCATCGTCTGAATGCTGCCATTGACCTTTGCTGCTTAGTCCAACAAGCATTTGTCTCCCTCTATCTGCTGTTGCTGAACACAGTATGTGGCATAGAGAGGAAGTGTGCATTCTGCTCTTGTCACGTAACTACTAAGAGGGGTGTGTGGTGTGTGTGTGTGTGTGTGTGTGTGTGGCAAGGAGAAGGCCAATAACATTTATAATGAATGGTCTAAAATGGTGATCCCAATGGCTAAAATGGTGACCACAGAATAGAGACGGGGCTTTTTGTCTTAATATAGAGTGACTGTGAAGACCTTTTGGTTGGAAATATCAGGGCTCTATGTAATACCAGAGGGCATATTCTCTGGCCTCCTTTCTTAGACAGATACAGGAGTCAAGTTAATGTAGATGGAAAAAGTTCTGTAGCCCATGGTGTGGAACATGGAAATAAGTAACTGTATTGTTCGTCATGTAAGATGCCCCCCATGGCTGCATAGCAGGGTTTGAATATGCCTTCATGTTACAGCAGTGGTATATTTTGCTTTATTCAGTCACTGCAGTTGCTTTATTTGCAACTCAGTTGAGCCCAGACATTTCAGAGAGAGTTTTACCTTATAATAATTGATTTATTTGGATTTTCCAGATATTAACGAGATACAGTAAACTTGAAAAGCCAGTGTTGTTATTGACACAGCAATGTTTGCTTTCAGTACTGATCTCAGTATTGGTTGTGGCATAATATTATTCTTATAATCAAAATTACATGAACCTTTCTTTTATATGGGTTATGTATCTAGCATTCAATCTCTGCTCTGCATTGCAGTACCTGCAGTTGCATGCAAAATGGACTATACTGTTTATGTATTACACATAGCTCTCCCTAATTATGAATTAAGTAGGAAATATAGCCATTAAGATGTGACGCCCATTTAATTATGATTAAATTGCTGCTTGAAAATGTATGCAAGGATTGCGAGCATTCCCCATAAACCACACTTGGTGCAACTTATCAAAGTGGCGGTTGTATGGAGGCGAGACTATTAACAGGTCAGTGTAATTTTTCTGGGCTGACTCTGTTAAATTGGGCCAATATTCTTAGCTATTCATGAGCGAAGCCAGTAGAACGTTGAAACCAGGGGTTGCGCTCCTCAATACGGCATCACTGAAAGGCCAGAAAAAAATTCCAGCAGCATCAAGGATTGTCACGCTGGTGCATTCAGTACAGGGACACATTGGAAGAGGCCTGAATGGAGGTGCTGCTGCATGCTGCAGTGGCTGTTCAAAGAGTGGTTAATGAAGAAGAGCAGAATGTCACAGTCCCGTCCATACAAAGTTGGGTTTGGATGCCTTGAAGGACACATGATCCTTTGAATAGACTGCTAAATAGTAGGGCCAACAGGGGTTCTTTCTGATGGCACAAGGCCATCCTGATGGCTTATACTGATGATTTGAGATGCTTTTTGAAAAGATAGTCTCTCCATTTTACAACATGGTAGGCCTGTTACATCCTAATAGTTATGTTTTGGGGGGGATAGCTATGTGTATCTTACATTTGTATATTATAAAGTTCAGCTTATGTGAACATAAGATTTCAATTATGATGTCAAATCAGACCAATTCTACTTTAAAAAGCTTATGTTAATAGGCCCTCTTTGTATATGAGCAAATAGAGCCTCTGCATTAGTTTCAATAATGCTTGGGATTTCAGTGATGATCACATATTTTCCCTGTAGTTCTAGTGAATCCATTATCAGAATGCCAACAACCATATATTACTGATATTGCTGCTCTTAATAAAAAGACTAAAAGACTGAAAGTCCTCTCAAAACATCTGCTATCTCTATTTTCATCTTCATTATGCACAAGCACTCTTGATGCTTAAGGACATGTTTACAATATAACTCAGTATAATAATATAGAGCATAATCACTTAATAAGATATTCTACATTGTAAGTTTTCCCAGGATTAGGCTATGACACTTAGATGTTGCCTGCTTTATGGGTGTTTTGTTTACTGTAATACATTATAACTAAAAATAGATGGTTAACAGCCCTTTCATGCCTCTTACACATATGAGCATTATGCTATACCTAAGATTTATACACTGTGTCTGCAAAAAGGCTTTCTTCTTATTTAATTTCTCTCATTTAATGTTCCTCTCATTGCGATCACATTGCTGGCTGTGGTCTCCTGCCATCTCAGAGTGCTCTTTGAGTGGCAGCCCATTCATTTCTCCAAACCCTCCTTTTGTGAACAAAGTGTCCAATTTCCTCAGTCTCACTGCTACTTCTGCTGCAAATCAGCGAGGTTTGTGTGAACGTATCCCTCCTGAGGATCTTATTAAATCACAGTACCACAACACACACATCCACACACACACACACACACACACACACACACACACACACACACACACACACACACAACAGGATCCCATTTATATCTAATTTATATCTGAATCCAATTGGAGCCCATGAATGAATTCACTTGCCTAACATGTATTTTGTTCACAAAACGCTGCTTCCATACGTTTGATTTTTGGTGCATGGTGTGAGTTTTGGAAAGGTGAGCCAACGCCAACTGGTAAGTTTTGGGTCATAACCGTGCGTGGGGGCCAAAGCAAACTCAAGAGGTAGGAGCCTGCTTTTTCTTGATGGGCAGCAGGCTGTCTGGCCATCTGTCCCATGTGACCTGGGGATGGACCCCTGGCAGAGATGGGGGGAGGTGAACGTCTGTCATTCTGTGTCACTGTTCTTAGGCATTAGGGACTGAAGACACACAACTGGAAAGATGATATAGATGAAAGATGATATTAAGGAATTAAAGTTGCCAACAGGTTTCATAGTCAGGGTTGTGCACAATTCGAATTGCAATTCTGCTTCCTGTTTGCTACCTCAATTGAAATGCAAGAGAAATTCAAGAATTTCAATGGAATTTAAGAGCCAGTTTCAATTCAATTCTGGAATTTTGCACAAGCCTGGTCATAGTCTTTATATTTTACAGTATAAACATATTCAGCAGCCAATCTTTACTATTTTATTTATTGATGATGGGATTAAACCATGGCATAGGATAAAGATATGCATACTCTATCCCTCCGGACTAAGAGACATTTGCATTAACCATGACTTTTCTCCAGGACCGTTGATAGTTCTGCATTTATAATGCATAGGAATTTATTAAATATATTAATCTTACGGTAGAGCCAAATACTTAGATCTCACCCATCATTTCCAATGCACAAGTCTAGCATTTAATCAAATCTGTTATTTAGCTGATGATAAAATGTATGCAGCCTCATATAACTGTTGATTGCATTTACTGACTCACCATCTGTTCTGTCTTAGAAAAGTTGTTTTGTGCGTATTTTTTTCTCATTTTTTTCCCTTCTTGTGTTGTGTCTCTTATGCATGCTCTGTAACGCGCTCACATAATATTGTGTTCTGTCTCTTATGCATGATGTCAGTTGAATAAAAAAAACATGATTTAAGTCACACATTTATTTGAATAAAGTAAAAAGCATTTTTATATCACTTTAATGAGAAGTACACATCACTGCTGGAGAAATAAACACCGATACCTATGCATAGTAACTGTCGCTGAAGTTAAAGCCTGTATTGTTCCTACACATCATATACCTTATTGGACGGACTAACAGAGACATAAACAACAGAGGCATTGGGCATTAGTTGTGATAATGTAATTAACTAACTTAAAATTGTTGTGCAATCGTAGAAAAAATGAATAAACATATAGTGTTGTTCATGGAAACACATTTCCATTAAAGTTATTGAATATTTTCAGATAAGAGTCCTTGTTGGCAATCAACGGCACTGGGTATATGCTTTAGCTTGTAGAATCACCAAGCAAACCTCATACACTGACATAATAACCCTATTCAGTGTCTGGAATTCATTCATAAAATAGACAGTTGTCATACTATAGTTCACTATTTGAACCCCAAGTTAGTGTTAAATCCCCACAATTAAATCAATTACAGTACTTGAGCATCACCTTAGAGACCAACACCTTTTTTATGTCACACTTAAAAAATTAATCTTCCAATGTGACATAACAAGTACTACACAATTAATTGAGTCGGACACCACTGTACCAATAGAGCCGTCATAACTTCACAACTCTCTCCTGTTGTGGAGGTAATAGTTGCATGTGATGTTTGACGCCTTGCATGGTTACGTCATGCAAAGGCCAGTATCGATATGCATGCTGCTTAACCAACGTCTTCCTCTCTCTCTTCTTGCCTGTATGTGCCTCCAGAAGACAACTATGGTGAAGGTGGGTATCACTTGTTTCTTCTGGTTTTAGCGGTGGTTTAAATAGTGTCAGTGGGGGTATTGTGGAGGTGGTGCATTTGTGCTTTTGCTCCTCACAACAAGGTAAGTAATATTACTGTATGTGTTCCTGTGCCATTAGCCTTTGGGAGGATTCTTTCTGCCTATCCACAACTCTCTCTAGAATAAATGTTAAGTGGTGCATCTGGAGTTGATTAATACAGTAAGTGTAAATATGTGCTCATCCTCGATTTGAAATATTTGCATTCATTGTTGTATTTATCAAAATAGAAATACTTAATTAAAAAGACAGCTTAAACAGTTTGTCAGGAATTGAAGCCATAAAAGTGATTAAGAGTTCTTTGGCTGGCCCAGCTTAAGGTGGGTAAGTGATGGTTATGATCTAAGGTAAATCAAAGTGCTTTTCAAAACTCTACTTGGGAACTGCAATCAGTGCTATATAAGATATAAGGTCATCCTATTTGAGGGCGTAGAGTAGATGTTGCTTTGGCATATATTGGGTCATTGACAAAATCACTAGGTGTTGATTATGCCAGCTTGGCAGCATAAAAGCAAAGACGGATATCTTTTAAATAATCATTCTGTCCATGGCGTTTTGGTAATGTAATCTTTGAAAATGCTAATGAGTGCTGAGGATGTACTGCCAACAGACTGGTGTTGGCAAGCTGCTTCTTCGACGGACTCTTCAGGCTGATATAATGTTAACGCAATGCAATGCTATATTATTGCTTTGAGGAGGGGAAAATGATCAGACCCTACCACACATTTGCACTTACTCTAAACCTATAACTAATTAAATATGAATTTCAAATCAGTGTTGCATGATGGCTTCTTTATCTTTCCAGAGTAAGTTCTGAACATGTAGACTGGCACTATAAGGGGATATGTGGGCAATCGGGTTGGGTGCTATGGGGCCTTCCTGATGATTTCAACAACAGAGAACTTATAACTAATTTTTTCTCTATCTCTCTCTCGTAAGTGTGACCAATGAGACAATGCAACCAAAAGGTTGCAAATAGAGACAGCAAAACAAATTGCTCATTGGACAACCCTTGTCTAAGAGTCCCCCCCCCCCCCCCCTCATCCCTCCCTACCTCTCCGTCCCACTCTCTCCTGTCTGATGTGTCACAGGCATCAAGTGAGATCCCTGTGCTATAAGTGTGACAGATCCTTCCCATGATCCCCTGTTCTTTGCTGACTGTGCTCTTGTTTTCCTTTAAGGTCTTGCGCACCTGATGATGGGCGACCAAGGTATGGGTTCTGCTCCTTTTCCACTCTTGGCTCCATTGTCCTTTCTCCTCCCTCCTCCTCCTCCTCCTCTGTCTGTTACAAACTTGAGCTGCTTCTCACTTTTTTTTTTTTTTTGCCGCTATGCCAATCAGGTTTAGAGCTGTAGTTCAGGGTGTTCATACATTATTTTATTTCATGTTTTCTTGATGTTTATTTAATGATTTGCATTGCTCTTTGGCAAATGGATGGTGTGGTATTAATTTATGCATTTCTTTTTATTATTTTCAGTGGTCCCCATTCTAGTTTCTTTTTCAGGCTTAGAGCTTTAATGCCTTGCTTGATGTTTTCTTCTGTTGGTATGGTTCCATTATTCAGTGGTTCTTTTGATAGTATTAGTTTGAAACAGTGGCAGAGCACATTTTGTTTGTAGAGCATGGCTGAAATGAAATAACAAAATGATACAGTAGCAGAAGGCACTGCACCTTTTTTTCTTTCTTTCTTTCTTTTCTCTGACTGCTATGATGCCTGTCAGGAATGCACCAGTAAGCTTGATTGACATTCCTCTCGCCCCTGGCCATATACGCACCACCATTGCCTCATCTCAAAGCAAAGGAGAGTGACTTAGCATCTAGCTAGGGAGGGACACCCCTCCCAACACACTCTCATTCCTGTCACCACTGTTTTCTGCCACCTAGATAGATACCTAGACAGCCCCCCCCCCCCCCCCCCCCTTCCCCACTCCAACTCATGACGTTTCCTCTCTTCATACCAACACCATGCTGACCATCCCTCCGGCCTCTCATGACCATGTCTTATTAGTGTTTTTCTTCCACCCCCAACCCCCTCTCCCTTTGTTTCCCCTGTTTTTTTGTGTCTGGAATCTGCTCTCACCATGGATTCATTTCATCCAACTCTGTAGGTAAACAAAGAGGTACTAAACATTCTTCTTTCTATCATTTGGTGGACCTCTCACCTCTTGCACATTGTTGACATGAATGCAATGCAGTGCAATGTGATGCTCGCCATGTCTGGGCTTTGTGCACATGTGTGTGGGTATCGCGTCACTCCAGTGTCTGGTTGTTGGGTGTGTATACACAATGTTTGTGCTGTGCAGTGGAAAGGTAGGTGCTGCTTTTTTATTGGGTCCATACGGCTGGAGTGAACCCTCCCATTCCTTGCTTGGTGCATGTGTATCACAAATGACATTCACACGTGGGGCCTTTGGTTATTGGTCGACAAACATACCTGTGCGTTGGTGCTGCCGGTACAGCTGGTAACCATTTTTTTTTCTGACCGGGCGTGGAAGAAGGTGAAAACCTCTCTCGGTCGGTGATGAGCATCTCTTGCCTTCTCCAGACTGCTACCCCCATGCTAAGGGTAAGTGGTTGTCGGAACGTCACCATTTGACTCTTCTCCTGTGGCCTAGAACATCCTACGTAGCTTGTTGTTGGAAGTAGAGCCCTTCATGGACTTGTATTGTCCTTATACATTATACTATTTACAACATATATGTGCATAAAATTGAATGTGCATATACAAGATAGGAAATCTGAAATGCACCTTAAAGTCACATCAAGGTTTGGAGTCAAATGTTCTTGCTTATTTATGCTTACAGTATAATGATATTGGAAAACTTGAATCCCTGGCCATTATAACAAAAACAAAAAGTATTTGAAAATGTTAATTGACCAACAATGTATAAACTCACCCAAAGAGAAATTCAAGTGTTTCCACTGTGTACCGCTGCTGTTTTTGCTGAGCTTAGCTCCTGTGTGCTGTGTAGATTGTGTATCATGTGGTATGGAATCAGCAAATGGCAACCTTCAATTCCAGGTAAGAAAGGTGCAATAGAAATGTGTTGAATGACAATGCATACCATACTGTTCAGGTAAGCCCATTTACATACACTTACATGTTTTTTTTTTCCTTCATCAAATGTAGTGGACTATGTAAACCCACTAGATACATCAGCTACTCTATGTTAAATGACAACATGTGAGTTGTTTACACACACACACACACACACACACACACACACACACACACACACACACACACACACACACACTATTTAGTATTAGTGTCATGAGTATCTCACACTAGTAGTAGTAGTAGTAGTAGTAGTAGTAGTAGTACTAGTGGTAGTGGATGTGTGTAAAAATATCTTCTGCCCTGGTACAAGGTAAGTGCCATCTACTTCCTATTTGGAGCTGCTGCCAGAAGTCCTATTGGTCAGTTTAAAGTGTTAGATTTAATGAGAGTATTTTGAGATATATGGCCATTTTGGAATTGTTGTACAAAGATATGGGATTGATCTATTATGCACAACCTGAGAGAAACGTTGGCGATGAATTGGATCCAGTCTACTGTAGCTCATGAGAGCACTGATTTTGGTTTTGAGGTGTTTTGTTTATTGTGATGTGTTTTTCATTGCATCTATGTAGGGGATATTTGATGGCATATTCCCATTTTTCTCATCTAACAAGTTGGCACACAAATCGATACTAATCCACAGCCTCCCTGTGGCGGCGTGAGCGCATTTGAATTTCAGATTGTTCTGCCTTTTAATTTGTGTAGAAAATCTCCAGCATGACAATACAGTCAAAATATTACTCCTGTTCCCTCTGAAAATCTGTGGGCGTGGATCTGAACGGACCTCCAAGGACGCCAAGGGCAAAGGCCAAATACAAATACAAAGTCAGTGTGCACTCACTGAATAGCATTCATAAGACACCCCTCAGTCTGCATACAGTATACAGCAGGCTAGTTTACAGATATAATGGACCAGACTACTCTACAGATACATTGGACCACCACAGGTATGCCCATATAGAGAGGAGCAGTATACAGTGTGCTGTCCGCAGATGCCATCTCACTTCCTGTGAGCTCCCCTTCTCTCACTCCCTTCCCCCAGCCTGGCAGAGTTGGCAGAAGGCTGGGCAGAAGGGGTGCCGGTATATGTGCTGACTTGGCAGTGCCCACCAAACAGCAACACTTTTCTAATTCTGGCTCAGTCGACCTCTTCGTACCGTAGCACATCTTTGCTGGTGCTGCCAGCCCGGTGTTTGTAATTTCATGTCACAATCCACTTTAAAAAGATGTAGCAATCCTCTGCAATTGTGCTTACAGTAAATCATCCTCATGCATTTTTGTCATTGCAGAAAAAGGCATCCTTATCCTGTTTTATGAGAGGCTTTAGACATAAAACCTCAGTATTTCCTCACAGATTTGAGTGCTTTAGTTTACTGAGGTGCACTTCTGTGGAAAGTCTATGGGTCCTTGTGTATTAAAAGATGTTGCAAGTGTAACCCCCCCCCCCCCCCCCTATAGATTCCTGCTCTCATATCCCTGTCTGACTCAATTCCATCCCGAGTCCTCATGGATGGGACAAAAGATAAGTCATAATACCACTGGCACACAAATGGCGGCAATATTTAATTGCTGCCATCGCGGGAAGCGCCATGTGGAGCTTAAAGTGAGGGCTGGAGGGTGAATGGAGCGGAGCTCACAGGTGGAACCATGCTTTTGCTAAATTAGTGTACTTTTTAGTCTGATTGCTTTTTTGCTCTAAAGAAAATGGAAATGGGCTCTCTTTAATTATGTAAGGTTAATCCTCTGGGATTGTTGCTCTGGTGTTCATGACAATTTAGCAGAGGAAAGAGCTCTGATTCTTGCCAGTTAGTGTCTATTCTCATTATTATGCACCCGGCCAAACTGTCTTGGAATTGCTGTTTTGTTCCGTTTTATTAGATCTGAATCTAGTTTGAGGCTATGGCTTGTTTTCTGTCTGCTTCTATAGTACCTCCACAACATATGAGATGTTGATTGCAATCTTAATTAGAGTAAGGTTTCAGAAAGGCATTTTGAGATGCATAAAGGACAGGGTTGTGGAGGTTATGAATGGAGTCGTCACACCTGGTGCAGGAGACACAGAGGTGTACTATGCGTGTGTTGTACAGTAACAACACATATATATAAATCATGTTCACTCTATATTTGAATTAGCACAGAATTAAGTAAACTACCGGCTACATACCAGCCGACAGTTATTTGTTCTACCTACTGAAGGTTTATGTTTCCTATGCACCTCATGCCCTATGCTGTTGTTAGATATCTACTGCAGATACTCAGCATGTTACAGTCTTTAATATTGGTTGGTAATATAATATTAGAAGTTTACACTTCTACATTAGCATTGTTAGGATGTCATAACCTTGGCAGTCATTGTAGGTCTCTCTCTCTCTGTTTCTTTTTGGTGACATTTGTTGAGATTATTTGTTTAAATAGCCCTGATTATTCTAACATGTGAATAGCTAAGCACTGAAAACAATATGTCATTTAGTTCTGTTTCAAGTTCGGTTCAGACAGTCTGGCTTCCCAGAGTATTTAATAATGGGTGAAATGACATCAGACCATCCGAGGACAGAAAAACAACTAAATGAAAAAGAAGAAACTCACTTTTCTCTGACAACTTGTCCTACCTTTTGACGACTGTTTAACAGGATTCAGAGGAAGTCATCAGGAGACTTAGTAATGCCAAAACTTTAAGACCCCTTTTGTTGGCCAAGGCGATTAGTATTTTAACCTTTCATTCTGCTTGTCGAAATAAGTCCACGCTGTTTGACTGATTAAAACAAACCTCCCAACTTTTCTTTGTGGAAAAAGCACGAGGCAGTGATAGTGCTCAGAACTGCTTGTCGGTGAGGATTACACTTGTCAGTGAAGGGCATAGCTCGCTGTTGCTTAAGTATGCATTACAATCCCCTTATTCCTTCCAACGACCATGTTTCTTTCCTCCAGCATTTAGGTGCAGTATATGAAAGCCTTGTTTAATTATTCCAAATAACTTCTACCCGATGTAACCCTGTCATGGATGAGGAAGAGTAATGATGAAGTTATGCAAACACTCATATGCAAATAACTAGAATTCTCACAGGAAGTAGGCTAATTTTTAAAACTCAACATAAACAGCTGAAATGGTATTTTGCATACAAACATGTTTCATGCATTGGACATCAATGAAGGAAATGAGTTAACACTTGGCATTCATATCTCCATGCAGTAATTGGCAAGTGTTCTTCATGTCAAGCAACACTTGAGAATCTATAAGGTGAGATGTCACAGGTAGTCAGTCAGGTGTGTGTGATGGATGCGGTGCTTAGAGTCGGTCTGCCAGGCATTTTGGTGTTTGGGGAGACAGTATGGAGCAATGTGTCAGCATGTTGTTCGTCAGGCATGTGCATATGTTTGTTGTCTGACAGGTAGCACCTGAGCTGATCTGACAGTCACTTGTCCCTTTGAGGCTTGCTGCTTGGGATCTGAAAGACTTACCAATGTGATCTTTTTTGGAGACTGCTTTTCTGAGGGGTTCCAAGTGGGGGTTGTCTCCTTCTGCTGCTCATTCTCAAAGCACCAGTAAATCTTATGCAATGACTTATACGTTGTTTGAAAGTGACAGGACAGTACCTGCAACACCCTTGAAACAATGGTCTGTTGTTTGTCTTTTATCCTTTTTGTCCTTTTATGTTAAGGGGAGTCTGTGTTGGGCCTTGTGCTCTACCTGATGATAGGAAACTCTTGTCAGAACTAACCTTAGGTTTGACATTTGTGGTGTAAGTACTTACTTTCTTACTTATCACATCAGTCATGCTTTCTGTCCATAGCAGAGAGAATTCTGCAGTGGAATCAGGTTGGAAGATGGATGTTTATGACAGGCCCAGTAGGCCTGACCTGTACATGTATAGATAGTTTTGTTTGTTTATTTTTGTCCATGAAATTGCTGTATATTCCAAAAGAAAGATCCAAAGCCATGAATAGTGAGGAGAACCTGACATTATCTAATTTGCTTCACTTTCACATTAAATTTGCTTAGTCTCTGCCCAGAGCACTCAAATTCAGTAAAGCTGAGCATACCGAAATAATGGATGCGTCATCATGTCCCCCGGATCATCAATTGTGCCACCCTTAAGTAGGCACATTCTGTCTTCCTAAATATGTCTGAGAGCACGCCAGCGTCCGTGAGAGACTGTCAGAGCCTCCGAGATCCCCAGATTTATTCTTTCATTAAAGGAAATCCAAGGGTGGCAGCCATTTTGATTCCTCATTTTTACTACCTACAATAGAGAGTGTGTCCATGACTAATCTGTGAAAGTGAAAGCTTGATATTTCAAGGGTGATTTAGACCAAAGCAGAGGGTAGAGTTGTTGATATGAAGTCACATTTGGCATGAGGGGATTGGGGATTGACATAAATCAATGCTACCTAAAAAATCCATAAGAGAAATGAAGGGAGATTTCAAGGGGGTAAATATCAAATGTCAATATCTTTTTTTTCTCAACCAAAAGATAATTCCACTGTAAATAAACATATCCAACACTGAAATCTAAATAGACCTATCCCTGGCTTTGGTCTTAGGTAAACCAAATCATCCTTCTTAGTCATGCATCATGACACCTACTTTAAGGTATTGTACAGTGGCTTCAGCTCTGAAGCTGACTGCTTTTGGCTGCATTGGCATGGAGGACGGAGCGGTGCCAAGCATATGGAGGTGTGAGAGTTAGGAGAGCGGCTCGGGAGCCAGGCCCAGAGTGCTGAGAGGGAGCTGGCGTGCCATGGCTGTGTTTGACACAGCAGATTGAGACTATCATTCCCTGGCTCTCCACTCCGCGGTGTTATCATAGCTTCAGACGCTCTGGAGATGATCAGAGGGAGAGAGAGAGGGAAGAGAGAGAGAGAGAGTGAGAAAGAGAGAGATAAGGAGAGGTGGTGAGTGAGAGGATACACAAGGACAAAGAGGAACAAAAGGCTGTAAGTGTGAGAGAGAAAAGCAGATCAAGTGAGACAAACCTGACCTGTAGATAGCCAGTTCTTTTTCCCCCCATATTTTAATCACACACTGTACTATTTCTTCTTCTTGGCTTTACTCTGTGGACCAGTCTATGTTTGGGGAGTTCAATCAGTGCTTCTGTCCTCTGTGACATCAAATAGCATTGCAGTAAAAACATCAATATTCTTTCAGACTAAACACCATCCTGTCTGATGGCCAAAAATGTGTGGGCTGATAAAAACACTCTGTTAGGATTCTCACAAGAGTTTAAGCGTTTACAGATGAGCTACACCACTGGGTCATACTCCCCTACTGGCAAAAGAGGCAAGAATAAAAATACAACAAACTAACTTTGAGTTAATGTTTATCAATGGTCACTACTAAAATATATTTGTTGGTCGCAGTGACAAGCATATAAATTCTCCCAAACGTCGGGGAGGGGGTAAAAGACTGGGATAAAGAGGGCCAGATCAATATGAAATAGGCTCAGTTGGCTCCCCAGGTGGACTGGAAGGAGATCTCGCCTGGATCAATATTGTGGGTCGATGGCGGTGAGAGGCTGCTGTAATGAAAAACTCCATTTCTTGGTCCTGCTGAAATATATGGTGGAATCCAAACAAATATAAATAAGTAAATAAATAAAGAGGTAGATAGATACATAGAGAGAAAGAGAGAGATATAGGATGATCAATGGACTATATAGATCGATCATATGAGAGATATAGATTTGGCTGGGAAGCCTGTTCAAACAGGAAGTGAAGCAGTCTTCCACTTTTGCTCTGTCATCTCTTTCAGTTAAGGTTTTTGAAGTCACTCTCAGGTCATATGCATATGCATGCACATCTTAAGGTTTTAAGCAAAATGTATTCACCTGAATATGATTGTGTGGGATCTATATGAGGGGAAAATGAAGAGACCGAGAGAGAGAAAGACCAAAGGGACAAAGTTTGTGTGTGTGTGTGTGTGTGTGTGTGTGTGTGTGTGTGTGTGTGTGTGTGTGTGTGTGTGTGTGCGTGTGTGTGCGTGCGCGCGTGTGTGCGTGTGTGTGTGTGCGCGCGTGTGTTTTTGTGTGTATGTAACCAAAGGGACACAGAGAGGTGTGTGTGTATGCGCCTGTGTGTGTTTGTGTGTGTTTGTATGTGTTTGTATGCATGTGTTTGTGTGTATATGTGACCAAAAGGATACAGAGGTGTGTGTGTGTGTGTGTGTTTGTGTGCGTTTGTGTGTGTGTACTGTATGCATGTGTTTGTGTGTACAGTATGTGACCAAAGGTACACAGAGGTGTGTGTGTGTGTGTGTGTGTGTGTGTGTGTGTGTGTGTGTGTGCGTGCGTGCGTGCGTGTGTGTGTGTGTGTGTGTGTGTGTGTGTGTGTGTGCGTTTGTGTGTGTGTACACTGTGTGTGTGTGTGTGTGTGTGTGTGTGTGTGTGTGTGTGTGTGTGTGTGTGTGTGTGTGTGCGCGTGCGCTTGTGCAGCTTGTTTTCAGAAGAAAGGAAAGACAGAGGAGCCACTTTCCCTCTCTATGACTCATAGTGATTCACAGTCACATCCTTGTCTTGTCTGCCTATTGTACCATATGGAAGGCAGCTACTGCAGCGCTGTTATCCACACCAGAATGGATAAAAAAAGCAAACAAACTGCAACTGCCATCTTGATTTCCAAACACAATAGGGAAACCTCCTTTTGTAATGACTCAAAGCAATGCTGGTTTGATAAACAATTGAGATTTCCCAGTAGTGGAGAATAGCAGTTCCTTGATTGGTGTCTCTCAGGAGTGACATAAAGGCCAAAAAGTGAATGTCTGGCACCAATGCATGCTGGGAAAGAGGTGCACCACCCAGTGGGAAATTGAATAGCCCATTTCCAATGGAGTGCACTCTGGCAAATCCACTGAGGTCACTGGCAATTTGTCTCAGGAGGACCGCGCTGAGAGTCATTACATTCAAGACCAACATGTCCCGTGGGAGTTAGCCATTCTTTATAGGTAGACTTTCATCTTTCTCTGCCACAACGCACACACACACACTGTTTCCACTTTCTACGGCTCCCCCTTTTCAGTGGAATCTAAGTACATTTCTTTTTTTGAGAATATGAATCATTCATTGCATAACGGAGCACAATAGCATTTGGATTTGAATAGACATTGTTACACGAACGGGCGCACATGGTTTAGGAGTGTCATCAACGATGCTCCACCTTGTTGTGCTAATGCAGACAGGACAATTAAGCACTCACCACCACCCCACCGCCCCTCTTATTACGAAAAGGCCGTCCCATTAACCTCGGGTGCTACAGACAGATTTCATCCAGACTTTATAAATAGCCCTTTGCGTGTCCTCAATCACACGGAGAGCAGCTCTGTTTATTGTACTGATGGCAGGGAAGAGACTAATATCTGTGCCCTTCAGGTGAAACCCATAATGAATCATGGAGCTCAAAACAGGCATCGTAGATATCAGCCAGGAGAGGAAAATCCATATGCTGCTTTTTTTTTTAAAGAAATTGTAGTGATCAAACATGTTTTGTTGTTGTTGGATTGCCACTGACAAATATGTCCTCAGACCATTTGTTTTATTTCTTCTTCTTTTTGATATTTAATATTTGGGTAACACTTTATAATAACTACACACAATTCATCATTTATTAAGCCTTTGTTACTTATTAGTTAATGGTTTGTTCATCATTACTAATTTCTAATTTATCATCAGTAAAGCATTTGTTCACACAGTTATAAATAGTTTGTTCATAGTAAATAAGCCTATATCTAAAATATGTTTATACATTATTGTTAATACTTAATAAATTATGCAGTAATATGTTTTTGATTAAGTAATATTTCCATTATTTAACAGTTGTTACATACACATGCACTAATGATTAGTTAGGGTGAGGATACATATTTTATAAACCACTTCCTAATACTATAATTCATAATTAACTCAGGAGTGGTTTGTTAATGATATTTTGTGAGCTCATCTAAAGTCAGGACGTTTTATGCCTTGCAACACATTTACAAATGAGTTATAAAGTTTACACTTGCATTCATTAATTTAGCCAACACTTTCACCCAAAGCGACTTTCACATGTCAATGAAACCTTAAGGGCAAGGCCACATTGGTGGACACCAGGGTCAACTTTATGGATTACTGCATGTTAACCCGGCTCCCTATCGACTACACTATCTCTGCCCAGTGGTATTACAACAGTCAATTCAAAAATATAATATAGATATGCGTGTTTACTATGAACAAACCATTTTTAACTGTGTGTAAACAGGAGTTACAGATGAGAATTAATGTAGGAATTATGCTTTACAAACGAAAAGTTCCACATTTAATAATAGTTTACAGATGTTTAATAACAGTGTGTAGTAAACTGTAGTAAAAACAGAAACTCTTGCATAGTTGTAGGGGTTTCTATCTGGGCCAAGGTAGTGTAGTGGATAAGGAGCAGGACTAGCACACAGTAGCCTGGAAAGTTGGGGGTTTGATTCCCGGCTCTCACTGTTATGTCAATGGCCTTCAATTTAATTGAAATGTGTACGTCGCTTGTCTGCTAAATGAATGAATGTAAATGTAATCTTTACAACTCATTTGAAAATGTGTTGCAAGGCATAGAAAGTCCTCACTTTAGATAAGCTCACAACATATAATTAACTAACCCCTTGTAACTCCTGAGTTAATCATGAATTATAGTATTAGGAAGTGGTTTATAAAATATGTGTATACTTCATCAACAAAATATTATTGCAAAATTTATGAACAAACCATTTATCCACATTTAACCATGTCACCACAACTGTGTGTACAAATACTTTATTTATGAGAATTAACATAGGGACAATGCTTTACAAATGATGAACAAAGAAAATGATTCATTATAAGTGGTTGTTTCATTACTTATAAGTATAAATCATGTACTTACAAACATATTTTTGGATAGGCTTATTTACTATGAACAAACCATTTATAATTGTGTGAACAAATGCTTTACTGATGATAAATTATGTATGAACAAGAAATTACTAATGATGAACAAACCATTAACTTATAAGTAACAAAGGCTTAATAAATTATGAATTGTGTGTAGTTATTATAAAGTGTTACCGATATTTGTTATATGCACTTGACACAGATTCTACAGTGGCCATGTTTCTGAGAAAGCAAGCCATCCCAGAGTGGGTGCTGCATGTAGCGATTGCCCTGGAGAAAAGATTTGTTCTACAATATTTACCCATTTGGATGGAGCGCAATACAAAGGGAGAGGAGAATGAATCAGAATTTAAATTAAATGCGGATTATGGTTTTAACCCATTTCACTTTTGAAGTGCAGGCTTTTTTGCCTGTGTGTGTTTGTGTGTTTGTTTGTGTGTGTGTGTGTGTGTGTGTTTGCAGTGTCTTCCACACTCTCGCCTGTTTTTCCTCTTTTCTTTTCTTCCAACCTTCTCCTTCGCCTTCCCTTTATGTATACTGTACCTTGACCTTCCTTCTGTGCATCACCAACACAGCCATCGCTTTTCACCAAACTATTTCAAAGCACCCACATGGCAATAAGAACGAAAAGTGAGGGGGGAGGCAGGACATCAGTGGGGGAACATATGGTGGATTTATGCAGGTATCGTAGACTATGACCTGAGTATTCAGTTTCTGTCACCTCGTCCCTATTGTGGAGGCTGTACATTGTGTTCTTGCGATTGTTCTTGAGAGATGCCCAGGCAACACAATGACCACATTGAGGTGGACAGTACATGGAGGCCTCCCCTGACACTCCCCTGGACACATATTTTGCACTCTGGCTAAATTGCCACACTCATTCATGCAGCAAACAGGAAGACCCAATGAAACTGACCTTTCAATGGAAGCGCAGATAGAAACTGTAGTAGGTTGCCAGCTGGACTGCGTTATACGTCAGGCTATCAATGGAGATCAGACCTTTATTGTGCATAGGGGAGAGCATTAAGGTGGATAAGTAGGATGGCGAGCAGAAGTGCCATATGTCTTACGCAAACACTAATCTTGGGGTGTGTGTGTGCGTGGGGGGGGGGGGGGGGGGGGGGGCAGTCCTGCTGCTTTTATGGGGGTTAGCTTGAGTGGTGTATTATTGCCAGCATCACTATCAGAGTATCCTCTACTGACTGAAATTTGTAAGAGAGGGAGAGCGAGAAAGAGAGAGAGTGAGAGAATAAAGCAAGAATAAAGCAAGCGTAATTTCCTGGTCATTGGATTTCAGAGTTAGTCCTGCCAGGGTCACAGGTTAGTCAGGCAGAGCAGTGAGGAGAAGGTGCAGAATCTCTTATTAGTGCTGCCATCATGGTCAAGTCACAGGACCACTGCCGAGTTCCACAGAGGACACAGATACAGCCTGAAAGGACAAAACAGAGACTATGATACTCCTCAGTGCTCAAATACATGGAAATATCCTTATCTCTTTCTGGTTCTCAATTACTGTGTGGCGTCTTTAATGTGAATTGACACTATGCATAATGCGATATGATAAGTATGCATATTGAGTAGTGTTGCACAGCAGTTTCATGCTGTAGCTTTGGTGTGTCCATTGGCTCTGTTTAGCCCACAGCTTCACAACGCTAAATCACGTAGTGTCCTGTTTTCACCGCACATCTACTGTAGCCTGTATCCGATGGGAATATTTGAGGACAAAAGATTTGAAGCTCTCTGCTTTGTGTGCTGTAAAATCAGACTAGGCTGCAGTAGAAAAAAGAGTATGGGGAAAAAAACAAGGTGGCCTCCATGGAATTGTGGTTTTATGTGATGCCTTAGAGGACAATCACAGTGAAGCGGTAAAGCATGTAGTGGTCTGCTCTGTCTGTTCCAGATTAAGACAACAGCATGGGTGAAAGCTTCCTCTAATTTTGTAGTCCCATTTGTTGGTGAGCAACTTGAGGATCCTGTTGGCTCAAGAAGGGCCAAGGTGATGGTGCACATATTCATGAGTCATTCCTTGTAATTAACATTTCAGCATGGTTTATTGTTTCATGCACTGATGGTAGATGCAGTGCATCTTTGATGTGAAAGCTTTACCACAAGTTCTGTCCACTCCTCCAATCTTATATAACCCTCAGATGAAAAGAGACTGAAATCTATTTCAGCTTTTTACATTGTGCTTATCACACTTTCCAGGCTGATCTGATTAATGGATGCATAATGTTAAAAGTCTTTGTATGAAAATGAAACTCGCCACACCACTTAATTGCCCTGAGACATCTCAACGCTACAGAATGAAACACAATACCTATTAAGATGAAAGAACATGTAAAGATGAGAAAAAAATGTAATATGTTAAAAGACTGTGGGGAATAAACACAAAAGAGAGAATTATCTTCATGTATAATTCATGGAGTGCAAAAAATGTCATGGGAGACCAAAGATGTTGGTGGTAGTGGATGATGGCAGTGCTGGTATTATTATGAAGATGTTTCTAATCTGTTTTATTTTGAGAGTAATAGAATTCCCCTTGTAATGCTCGTTTTGTAATGAGATGGCAGCAAGATTATTACCGTACCATTGTTTGGGAGTGGAGAGAGCGCAATCATTATGTCATTTTTTTGCAATAGTCGCCAGATGAATTGTAATGTGGTGGTAATGGAATCGCCTCCCCACAGATAGCCCAGGAGTACACTAACCGTCTCTGTGATGAACGCAGGTGGTGGTGGGAGGCCTCTGTGTTATTTCGCTTATTATGATCGCACAACAGATAGTGTGCACGTCGTTTCTTTATTTGCCATGTTTGTAACTTATTTGGCTACCCTTGAAGTTGACCGAGTCTGAGTGTGTTTTTTTTTACATAATTGTTGTTAGATATCTTTTTGGACAGGATGGGTTTTTTTTTTTTCTAATTTATTGTCCATGTGCATAAAAGAGATAAAAAAAAAAAAAATGGAGTTTAAATTAATTTATATACCTTCAGTCTCCCTCGAAAAAATCTTGCAGACGCTCTGGTAGGAGGATATCAAGGCATAACTACCTCTGAACAGTAAATACTGTATGCTTCCTTCAAAGGCTCCCTGGAGCTTCAAAGGCCATGGTGGCCTCCAGAGGGGTGTGTGTCGCCCCCCCCCCCCCCCCGCGCCCCCCCGCGCCCCAGGTGAAGGTTATGGGCAGAGCCACAGAAGGGTGGGCTCCTCTCTAATGACGCTGTTTAGGCAGGTGAGGCTCCTGGGGCATTTTCAGCTCCCCACCCTCGAGAGTTCCAGCAAGATCTAGGCTTCAGAAAAGGAAAGTCCAACCACATATTGGTTCCAACCATTCACTAAACCAGCTAATCCCAATTAGCACAACTCTTCAGTCAGGTAGATCGGCCAATTAATGACATCAACTGTGTTAAATGCACAGCTAGAAAGACTACACGTCTAGGCTTGTACTTTCTGAAGCTGGTTGTCCACCTCTGGATCTAGAGGTTTGCTTTTGCCCACTATGTGCAGTGGCCTTTGGCTGTGTGCCGTTCAGTGCTGTGTAATCCATGTGATTGTCTTTAATCCCACACTGGCAGAGTATTAAATGGCATTAAATAACAATGGTGACGTCAATGAGGGCAACAGAAAGGCTACGACCACCATCACTACTATCACTACAGCACTTGCTATAATTAGATGCAAAACAAAACAAAATACAGACAGCTGGTTGTGAAAGTCTCTAAGTTTGGAGTTGATAAATGCAATGGATTTGAACAATGCTGGCATAACCACCCCTTTGTCCAAATTCACAGAAACATGGATGATTCATGAGACTTATTCTGGAATGGTTTAAAACATTATGATCGTACTGTGTCAGAATATTAGACACACACATTGAAATAATGAGCGATTGTCCTACGTAGATTAGCAATTGTACAATATAATAGTTTTTTTAAAAAAGAGAGAGAAATTGGAATATAGAAATTGGATATTTCACTTTTTAAAACAGAGAATGACTATCTCATACTGTACATAGTACGCGTTACAGTTTCCTTATTTTTCCTCCCTGGTTTAAGATACATGTTAAATGAGTCTGCCTTGATCTAATTCTGTGATGATTTTAGCATGATTATGGCATTTTGTCAAAGTTCACATCAGCCCAATTAGTGTTGCCGTCCGGCTGTGCAGAGGGAGAGGGTCAGCGGGCGCACAGCACCACTGCAGCGCAGCATGCTGGCAGTCTGATCAGCGCCATGTACACAGCCAGCCACTCGCCGGCTGCCACTCCCCCAGCCATGCACCACGTCTCAGGGAGGCAGGGAAGGAGGTGTGCAGGCAGCACCAGTCACAGCGTGTGTGTGTGTGTGTGTTTGAAGTTCACACCTCTTATTAAAAAGAACTGCGGTCTTTTTTAGCACTTGAGGTGAAAAATTGATCCAAAAGGGATTATTCAAAAGATGATTTTTGTAATACATGTGTATAAATGCTATTGCATATGGGCATGGAAAGACATGCATACATGGTGTTACATATGACACATGACAGGCTGACTAGATATTCATTTGAAAAACAAAACAAAACAAAAGACAAGTGATGTTGAGGAGGACTGTGTGATTTGATCAGTAGTGGTTATGTTAGAGCAGGGTAGCCGAAAACTGGTTTTATGAAAACCATGGAGGAAAAGATTATCCTTAATATGGTGATGGGCAGATGCATTTCAAGTTGAAGGCAATTAATCAGGTCATCAATATGGGAATAGAGGATTTATTTTGGCAGAAATGACCCAGTTAAAAAATAAAAATAAAAATGTTGGATTATAGTAACCAACCATTCCAACCTTTAGATTCCCTTGGTTTTGCCATCCTGAAGCAGAGCAAAGCAGAAATGATGTTTTGAGGGCCCCTGGTATACCTCCACCATGCACTGGAACATACCACTAACAACATATTTAATATAAAGCAGTGTAGCCTGGGCTGCTGTTTGCTGTAATTGGGCGGCCATCTCAGGGCGTAAAATAAGCTTGGCAGATCGGAGCTCAAGATCCCTTGCACATCATTAAGTGTGAAATATAACAACCCATCCCAAGACTGCCTACCTTCCTCCCCAGAGGGAGTGAAGAGTGCTGGACTGGAGGAGGTCTCTGTTATTAATGTGTAGCAAACGGCTCTCTCTCCTTCGCCCTCACATGAACGGATTTGGAACTGTGCAGGCACTCAATCCAGCTCTAAATATGAGCTTCGGTGCCGCAATAAAGATGCCTTCTCTAATCCACTTGCTGCTCCGTACGGTACTTGATCACGCAGCTCCACGTGGGCTCTGGAGTGCATGATCACCCAGTAGCATGTACCGAGTGGTGCTGTATGTGCTAGTTTGAAAGCTCTTTACCTGTGGATAGAAGTAGTGAAGCTCCCAGGGATTCGCCGATTTTTTTCCCTTGAAGACATGTTTGCCACATTGCGTCAGAGATGTTTTTGATTGGGTCCTCCGAGGGCTGTTCCGGAGAGGATGTGTGCGACTCACGCAGCTTGCGGGAAGGGGAATATGACAGGTTGAAGGTCAAAAACGATCGACCAAATCTCTTCTATAGACCGTCTCAACACACACACACATACACACCCCACACAAACAAAATCTGCTTCAGATGAGAGCAGGCAGGCTGGGACCGCTGCTGGGTCATTGGTCGGGTGTCAATAAAACTATTATGGACCACTCAAAACAGCCTCCTACATGGCATAAACAAACCATTAGCTGGAAAGATACGGCCCTGGGAAATAGAAATGGAATTGAAGCGTTCAGTCTCAATCAGATGAGTGCGATGCTGAGCTCCCCCTTGCTTTGTCCTCTCCTGCAATGCGATAGTGAATCGGCGTTCATTAACATTAACAAGCTAAATTGCTTTGGTCTGTCAAATTGCATGCTTGTTTGAGAGTTATCCAGAGCTCTTGCTTATGGCAAGACAGCCCCATCGCCACTCACTCAAGTTCACAACATAATTAAATGCTACTTCAAAGCGTCTGTTGTACAAGAATGATATTCTAGGTAAAATGTAATTAGCAGTGCTATAATGGTAAGCCGTAGGGCCACCATATGCGGATGTGGCAACTTATTTCCTATTTAGACTGGGTGCCAAGATGTTATGTGCCTGTTATGTATATATACATTAGGCCTACACATTAGAAATATATATATTGTTTGGTTTGTTTTCATTCATTTTTAGCTCTTACTTCCTAAAAGAGTTGATAGCATGCCATTCAGTGGCTATTTTCATTAAGGAAACAAGAAGTATATGAGAGGTGATGACATTCACTGTTTGGGGAGCACTGGACTAATTGGTTTTGTCTGTGCTATCCGCACCCATATTGAACCACTGCCCAGAGAAATTTGGCAGTCATAAAAAGGAAAAGGATATTGTATGAGGAACTTGTAAAGGTCAATTTAGGATGTGTGGTCCCTTTCTTTTATGTAGCTGCTTTGACTTGATATGATGTATTTTCACAGATGTTGTTGCCAAAGCTGAGTGAAAAGCATGGTTTGTGAAATGGCTAATTACCCCACACAAATGAAACAAAAACAATAAAGAAAAATAAATGTACCGGTAATTGCTGGACAGCATCTAGTTCTCACTGCTCTAGAAAACAACAATAAGTTTGCTCAAAAAGAGGAGGTAAAAAATAGCATGTCAGCGCAGACATCCGGCCTCTGTAATACAGCCATCTTGGTGAGATTTTGAATGCAACAAACAATTGGACAAATCTCTCCAGTTTGATCTGCAATTCCATAGTCCAGAATCTAGTGCTTAAACTGTTAAGCTGGTCTTTCCTCCCTCTTCTTTCTGAAGGATTACATATTGCATCTGCTGCAGACCAGCTGGTGAAATGCATATCTGTTGTTTGTGCAGCCTCTGGTTTCATGGACATTTGCCCCCCCCACCCCCCCCCCCAGCATCCGGTGCAATAGTCATTCTGTAATTGTTATAATCTTTTCCTTGACAGGAAATTCTTAAGCACTACAATTTTGACATCTGCAAAAACGTTGTTACAGAGCCTTTCTAAAAGGGAATCACTGCAAGAAGCATTCCAAGCCTATGGACTTTCACCATGAATTGTGAATCGTGAACCATACAACCAAACAAGCTGAGAGACATCTTAGTACAATTTATGAAAATATATCTATGAATGCAGAAAGGGTAAGCTTGATCAAATGAGGTACATACTGCCTTGTTCTTGTCTGGATGTGGATGTATTTTTTTATGCCCTCTCACACTACAGAGACCTGTGTTTCCTTTTTTCACTGAATACTTGTGTTGTGTATTTCTGTTGAGTGGGCATGATTCAGCAGAAGTCAAATAAGAGTTATGTACTTGGTGTGCTACATTTATCAGTGGCTTAAATGTAGCAGCATTTAACAGTGTATACCCACCACAGTAGTGTCTGGGAAGCTGCTGGTATTTACACGCAGCAATTTCTACACCCAGATGGTTCACTAAGATCTTTTGTTAGAAAGATCTTAGTTGGGGCAGCCGTGGCCTACTGGTTAGCACTTTGGACCTGTAACCGGAGGGTTGCCGGTTCAAACCCCGACCAGTAGGCACGGCTGAAGTGCCCTTGAGCAAGGCACCTAACCCCTCACTGCTCCCAGAGTGCCGCTGTTGATGCAGGCAGCTCACTGCGCCGGGATTAGTGTGTGCTTCACCTCACTGTGTGTACACTGTGTGCTGTGTGTGTTTCACTAATTCACGGATTGGGATAAATGCAGAGACCAAATTTCCCTCACGGGATCAAAAGAGTATATATACTATACTATACTAGAAAGTATACAAACCATTATATTTATACGTGTAGACACACAAATTCTATTCTGGACAGACATAGCCACTGAGACACCTGTACACCATTTAGACAATGTTATTCATTGGATTTTTAGTTAAAGAAACTATTTGAGAGTATTTTTTTTCAACATGTGTAAAACTCTTTCTAGTTTGTTTGGTCAAATAGTAAACCCCTGGCTTGATGTACAAACATGGAAAAATCTCTCTTCAATCCATCACTGCATATTAGCATAGTTTTTTTTTCTGACAAGTTATTTTGATTGCTGCTGTTAAAGAAAGGCAGCCATTTGCTTGCATAAAGGTTGTTTTTCACCACATTGGCCCAGTGAGGTGGAACAGTCTCGCTTGGATTGGCCTCACTCGTTTCGCCAAGTCCCTTTTGATATGGAGAGCATGTAGCCGAGGTTGACTGCCTGATCTTGATCTCCAGTGCAGCTCCTTTTTTGGTTAAGTAAACAAAAACAGCGAATGAAAAAAACACACACACACACATACCGCAGATGGAAAAAAAAGAAGAGCAGAGACACGGAGCCAGAGAGGAGAAAATTGACGGCATTAGTTATCAAAGTGATTGTTATGAACTTTATCTTCAGCCAAAAGCGAGCAAGAACAAATGGTCCTGTCAGAACAAACACACCATCCATAATTCCTGCTCCTTTTGTTCCATAAACTGTTATTCCAGCCACGCCGGCCTTGGCACCCGAGATAAATAAGTGGAATTAATTTGTTGCCGGGTGACAGGGTGGAGACGGTCGGATCAGCATTGAGAAACGGACGCCTGATATTATTAATGACTCGACCGCTGAACTGCAAGGACCACAGTCATTCTGAGGGAGGTCAGGGCAAATGGAGGATGGAGGATGGAGGCTGCTGGGGGGGATAGTGAGGGGGAGGGGAGTTACTGGAAGAAAAGTGCATCGCAGAGTTGTTGAGGAACTTTGTGGTGTTTGCGGTCAGAAGTACAGAGAGGCCTGCTCCTCATGTATTTTTTGTTTAGCAAGGCTTCTGTGAAAGAGTTACGCTTGGTCTTAGGGTTGAGCCTGGCAAATAAACACTCCTTGCATCTGTAAATGGGTAACATTATTGGCCATTTTTGACATCCTAAATGTTTTTCTCAGATATATTACAAGGTGTCTGTAGAATATAATTGTCATTACTTCCAAAATTAATTGAGATGTTTATGGACATTTTGATAATGATGATGCATCATATTTCCCACCTTATAATTATATTCCACTGTGATCATTTTGGCATTAGGCTTTCACCTGTACCTTTTCAAAAATACATAAATCCTGCAGTTTTTCCTTATCAGTGCTTTCTGTACGGTATCCCATGTTTCTGTATGGCATCCCAGATCTAGAGTCGCGGCACGAGTGAGATATGAATGTTGTATCTATCCTGTGGGAGGTCTGCTCTACTCTGATGAGAAGTGATGACCGTGTGGAAACCCAGAGTCATTTCTCCACCCACTTCTATTAGCTCCCACATCCGTCTATGGGATGCTGATGTGCCTGACCAGTCAGGGATAATGTCCTCCTTTCAC
Source organism: Alosa sapidissima (assembly GCF_018492685.1). NCBI lineage: Eukaryota > Metazoa > Chordata > Actinopteri > Clupeiformes > Clupeidae > Alosa > Alosa sapidissima. The sequence goes on along the minus strand of NC_055972.1, from coordinate 18,185,964 downwards.
TGTCTGTCATCACAATTAGAGTAGCTGGTACATATTAATTATAATGAGCAGTGAAGCTACCCACAGACTTCACACACAGGGTTTGTAAATATTACCTTTTGTCAAAATCCTGCATGATCTGTGTAGCTGCTGATTACCTATTTAGCCATTTCTGCTCCTCTGATGTTGATAGTCTTGGAATGTATGTTCGTGTCGAAAAGTTAACCAAACCTCATATAAACTCCAATAAGCTGTCCAAACAGCCATGATAATAGTAGTCATGTGACAGCAGCAGCACTGTTGAAAGGTGCTGACGAGAAGTGCAGAGCTAGTTTTGATGGCATCCATAGATCAAAACGTTGTTTTGCCATCCATTGTCTTGCCCTCAGCTTGACTTCACTGAGCGCTGGCACAGTTCTCTCCCTCATGCCATGCTGTAGACAGCAGAATGAGCTCAGCTACCCTAGGATGTGGTGGCCCTGCGTGGGGCTGACAGACGATCTATTGTCGCCCTCCCCTCCTGGCGTACAGAGGGTAGATTATGGAGGCTTGACAAACATGTGATTATTTGTGTGCAATTAGCCAGGCCGTGTCCCGACGGGACAAATCAGGGCCGGGTAATTACGGAGAGGACGCAGGGGGAGTGGCGTCTGTGTCTCTACTGGGGACGTCAAGTCAACCTGGGGACAACCCCCCCAGTGCACCGCACATTGTCAGGGCTGGAGCTGGAGCGGTTCTGATGAGGAATGAGAGAGGGACACGCACACACACACACACACACACACACACACACACACACACACACACACACACATGCTGTGTGTGAGTGTGTGTGTGTGTGTCAGGTGTTGCTGCTGCCACAGAGGGACAATGCTGTGGTGTACTTATCAACAAGATGGACAGGGCTTGGTAGAAGGTGGTAGAAATGGACACACACACACACACACACACACACACACACACACACACACACACACACACACACACACACACACACACACACACACACACACTCACACTAACAAACATACACACACACACCATGACCTGCATCTACTGTGTGTGTGTGTGTGTGTGTGTGTGTGTGTGTGCGTCAGGTATTTCAGCACTGTCACAGATGGAAATGACTGTAATTATCAGCAAGATGGACAGAGTTTGATGGAAGGTGAAGAGAAATAAGTGGCCATGAATAGATCACAGAGACCAATTGTTGACCCACACACAAAATTACCATTTGTGTCATTCTTCTAGTTGGTTTGAGGTGTTAGAAAGCCTTGGCAATATTGTAGCAATATGACAGTAATTTCGGTTCAGATAAAGAAGAGGCTCTGATCAAAATAGCTGGCAAAAGACATCAGCAAAAGTTCCAAAAAAATTCAGACAGGAGACCCAAGGTAGTGGAAATGAATAATTCAGAGCCTCATTTATGATGAAAGGCGCTCTACCTTGATGAATGGTCTGTCACCTTTAACAAGGAAATATTGCAAAATGGGACGCACTGTGCATATGATTTTAGGGGTTACCGACTAGCAGCCTCTTTTCCCATCACTCTGTCTCTCTCAGTCAAATTTTTTAGCGAGTTCCAACTGTAATTACATTTAAGAAAGTTTACTCCAACAGTAGTTACTTGAAGAGTGCTGTCCACAGGTCAGTGTCCAGACATGCCCCTGCACATAACTGCAACGATGTTTGACCGTCTCGAATGTGTGATCAAGTAGCTAAGGCCGGTTTTCTAGCTTTCCATCCCCAAAGAGCATGCACTATACTAAGATAATGTGAGATAATTGAGTAAGAACGACCTTCTCTCAGCTTCTTTTTGGGCTGAGGCGAGCATCATGGTCTTATATACCAGTGCCTGAGTATTCTGCTCAGGCACCCTTAAGGCCGACGCAGGTCCAGTTGGACATCACTGTGTGCCGTGTTCCTGGATCAATCCAGTTGCCTGGCAACAACGTGGCCTAATTAGCCTTGAGACATATTGCCGGTAGGCAGATCACACTGTTGTTTTGACCAGGCTGCAGGTTTGTGTGGAAGAGCTCACTGACTTCCAAGTGGCATCTGCAAGGACAGGATAAACGTGTGTGCGTGTGTGTGTGTGTGTGTGTGTGTGTGTGTGTGTGTGTGTGTGTGTGTCTGTGTGTTTCAGCATGCAGGAATGGATTGTAGGGATGGATTTTTTTACCAATAGCTTCACTCAGCTGGTGGCCAAAAGTTGCTCTGGATGAATTCGGCTTTTCAATCAGCATATTTTTAATGCTATATTTATTCAACCATTCCAACATGTTTGATGTCTGAGACATGACATTCAACAAAGACTTCTCTTTCATTCCTGATTTGCTATTTTTTACATCAAATGATGTATTAATTGCCTATGACTCATAATAAGTGGGATAGACCTGTGATGAATTATTGTTTTGCTGCCAGTTATCTCTCTTTCTCTCTCGCCCCCTCACACCCTCTGTTTTTGTACAATTAATTCAACTTAAAGGCAAACTATGACTAATGATATATTTGTGGGGCCTTAAGGCCACTTTTGGCAGGGGAGTGGGAAAATGACCCGAGCGCCAGCCGAGCCTCTGGAGGGAGGCAAATGTGGGCTTAAATAATGACAAATGGCCCCGGTGATGCGGTGGCAAGATTGCATTCACTGACGGAGAGGGGAAAGAATAACAGCTTACTCTGGGGAGAGCTGCCCTACACAAATAAATCACAGCACAGTCACCCTCTCCAGAGTGACAGAGCTTTCATGTGCAGGCTCGCTCGCTGGCCGCTTGGCTGGACCGACGGACAAAGCGAAGGCAGAGGTAAGTTTTAGGAAGAGAGGAGGGAGACCGGGACAAAGGGTAAAATAGGGTGACGACAGACACAAGCTAGGAGAGGCACGGGTAGAGTGAAGCTGACTGTAAATGTTGTGCTGTTACTGTAACAGGTGTTTCATTTGAATGCTGTACCCATGTAACATCAAAATCAAGTCAGCCAAAAACAGAGGAAAAGAAAGTCTTCAAGATTTAGAACCAGGAACCATTCCAGAGCACCTGAACTGGGCGATGTGAATCCCCAGTTTGACTTCTGGCATGCGATTGTATAATGAAAGTAGTAGCACAACCTGGTTCTGGTCATCAGTAGTGTTTATTCCTGGCAATGACCAGTCAAATAATCTGTGGACTGCTAGACATCTTTGTGTGATGCAGACCGTACAGAGTGCTCTGAAGAATCCATGCTAGCAGGGCTCCAACACATCCGAGTGAATCTGAGACCAGATGCTTTTATAACAACACTGTTACTCTTAATGGTTACCCATGATTTGACTCTTGCTACACCGAGCTGGTGTGGTTGCTGTTTGATCAAGTCTATAGGGGTCCCTGCCAGACAGTTATCAAGCTGTTGTGGCACTGCTGTGTGTCTAAGAGATTAGCCCTCTCCTATGCATATTTTCATATAGGCCGAGCTGATTCAAATATGATTCCCGTAGAGGACAGGTTTTTGACAGGTTTAGAAGACAGTACAGAAAGGACAAACACAAGGAGAGGCGGAAAGCTAATTTTCCATTTTGGAATGCCATTCTGTGCTCAGTTTGTTACTGTCAGGCTGGATAAGACCACTGTGGCAGGGGACGCTCAGAAGTTATGCTGATCAGATCAGAGGAGCAGGTGCTGGCGATTAGTGGAATCTGACCAGGGAGAGGCAGGGATTTAGGATTGGGCTTTATCACCACGCTCACACACACAGTTTGGAGAAAAGATTGGATTTGGACAAGGTGGGATTCTGTGTGATGTTTGGGGTTTCTCTTTTTTTTTTATCTTTTTTCCCTTTGCAGACACTCGTACACACACACATACACGCACACACACACATACACACAAACATATAGTCTTATATCAAAACATTTTTTACTTTTTATCTCATGTGATGGAAGACTTCAGGTTTACGAGTGATGAGAGTTTTTTTATTTGTTTTTATTTTGGCCTGGAAGACCCTACAATAGGTTATTGATGGGAAGTCCTCAGAAAGTAATTTATGACTGGCAGCCTTTATAGAAGACCCATAAACTACAGTGGAGAATCTGAGGGTTGTTTGAGCCCTGTTCAGACTTCCAGACCATCAGATAACAAACTGTGAAATAGGGGCCTGAACACTAAATGGGCTTAAAGTAGCCCTTTCTTTTCAAACATGGACTATGGTGTTAGAACATAGACCTATTTTCCAATCTGTTTATTCATGGGTTTCATCAGGTCCCTTTCCATAGGTGTATAAAATCAAGCACCTAGATTATGAATACAGACTGCAGGGTGCTTGATTAATACACCTGTGGAAAGGGACCTAATGAAACCCATGAACATTAATTTACAGACATTTCTTGTCCTGGATTTTAAGTTTATACTTCGAAAAGCTCAGTGGAATTTCTCCTGTAATTAAAATGGTTAAATTGATCGAATATATATTTGCTGGGTATGTTACACACTTTTCCTTATCTCTGAACTCTGACGTATCTGATACATCCAGGCTCTTAGCCTTGATCCAGATCACCATTCTTCTTTCTACTATAATCAGGAAAAATGCCTAGAGCTAATTTTCTCATTCTCATCTCATCTGCCGAAGGCCTATTTTCTTTGTAAGTATTTCATCTTATTGTAAGATGTTCTCTCTTTGTGAAATGGGTGTGTGATGTTGGTACACCATGCCTTTGCAAATGATGTATCCGACCATCTTTCATAATTTGAAGAGAACATTATTTCTAATATGGTATCATATTTTTGACTGTGGGAATGACTTTGAACATTTGAAGATTATAGTAAAATAGTATTAGCAGAATTGTATAATATTGTTTATCATGTTACTTTAAATTGAGTCACAGTTCGGTGATGAGATTCTTGATAAGCCTGTGAGTAATTTTAAATTGTCACTATGTCCTTCTTTCCTTATTTCATTAGAGGTAAATGTTTGTGACTGTGTTTTGGTGCATTTCCCCTAAAATCAGACATGTGCACCGTACCTGATAGACTACTCTACCTGATTTACTCTTTGGCGGAGAGCCAGGTGTGGGATTTACAGCTAATTCGAGCATCCTGTAGTGTGTGGCTCACCCAGTTGTAGCTTAACACACATCCTGTCGTGCTGCTTTGTTTCCTTTCGCCTGTGCAACAACAGCCTCATCTAGTTCTCCTCACTCTGTAATTATAAACAAATATGAGACAAAGCACTGTTTCCTGTGGTTCAGCAATTGGTTTGTTTGTGTGCGTGTGTGTGTGTGTGTGTGTGTGTGTGTGTGTGTACGTGTGCGTGCGTGCGTGTGTGCGTGTGTGTGTGTGTGTGTGTGCGTACGTGCGTGTGTGTGTGTGTGCACGTGCCCATCTCTTGGTGAAGTGTCTGTGCTAAAGAGTGTTAGGGAGTGCAATACACGTGTCCCCGGATGCTGTGACCTGATTGGCTGAGGTGCTGGTCTCCTGCGGCGGCGACTGCCGCTGCTTTGGTGTGGAGCCGGGCCCGTACCTCGGGAGAGCTCTCCTGCCTAACGAGCTGCACGTCTCGTGCGACTTTAGCATCATTTCCTAAGAATGCATTATTTATCGGCAGGCTGGGCTCTGCTGTGTCCCAGGGCTACCCGGAGCACACGCAGGATGCCGAGTCTCAGAGGGATCCAGAGAGTGGTTACACTGGCACATGCGGCGCGGTGCATTAATGACAGAGAGCAGAGAGAGATTTCTGTGTATGTGTGTGTGTGTGTGTGTATGTGTGTGTGAATGCACAAGTGCTGAGTGACTGACATGAGATACATGATCAAAAATACCTGGAGGTCATGCATGTTGTTTTGTGTTGCAGCTTACATACCATACATTGTGGACCATCTATTTATGCATTTATTTAATTTGTATATATATGCATCAGTTGGCCATACTGAACATGAAACATTTCATTTTGGATAATAATGGGTTACAACTGTCACCTCAAAGTGTGAATTAGAATACTATCAAATCTAAGACTACCTTAACCCCTTGCCTTAACTCCTATATTGATGAGACTACTGTAATCTACACACCGTCTTTTGGTCTGTATGGTGTAGTCACAGTGTGCTCTGGAAAACTTGCTGCATTTGGGTTTTTTACAAAACATCTGTCTTTGTCTCAGACAAGCATACCGTTTTGAAAATGGACCAGATTAATCAATTTCCCTTTTTTCATGGAAGGTTCTAACTAAGAAAAATGGAATGGAAACCCAACTTGTGATGTTTGCAAACCATGGACAGTGCAATAACTGGTCATAAAAGCAAAGGCAGGGGGTCAGTTCAAACTTTGAATGTTTGAATGTAGAGTAAGATATGGGTGTTTAGCCAGCTCAGAGTGTGTGTGTGTGTGTGTGTGTGTGTGTGTGTGTGTGTGTGTGTGTGTGTGTGTGTGTGTGTGTGTGTGTGTGTGTGTGTGTGTGTGTGTGTGTGTGTGTGTGATGGAGAGAGGGCGGTTGAGTAAAAGCACAGCGGGGATCCAGTGGTCTCATTTCTCTTGCGTCCCCCCTGCTCATCCCCAGAAAGTGCTGGCCCAGCTCTTTGAGGCATTCTTAGTTCTTAGGCTGAGCGATTGGAGGTATACTACCTGGCTGCTTACTTAGGGAAAACCTGTATATATTATCAAAATAGAGGTAAGACATTCTGTCAAAATATATCTCAGCACAAATATGTTCCACCTTCTTTGGTATGCCACTGTCTGAAGTGGTTGGCATTTCATATGCTGCAAATAGAATAACCTTCCCAGCTAAATGTGTAACTTAGTGGATTACTAGCACGGCACCTATAAAGCTATGTTGAAAGGAAGCAGTTCGAGTTGTTTGAAAATAATACACATCTGCCTCATCCCCTTCATATGTGTGTGTGGATTTAGCTGACATAAAAAAAAAAAAAAACACCATGGTCCATCTCAGTTGTGTGTTTTTCGTCTGGGGCTTAACTTGTAAAACTCAATCTGCAGTTATTTTCTTGCCCTTAAGCCAGTCTGGAGGCATGAGGCCATCTCGTCTCAGCGGGGGTGCGGACCTCTCTTGGGTTAGGGAAGAGCAATATCACTACACTGGCTGAGTCTGGGATAAAGACCTCACAGCTAAGAGCTCTATCCACAAGCTCAGCAAACAAACATGGAGGACTGAAGGAGGATGCAAGGGAGTGGGAGGAGACGGAGGCCTGTTCTGAGATAGATGGCTACGGATAGGGCGTAAACACCACTGGACATCTTCGTTATGTTGATAAAGAGACTTTTTTCTGTTTTGTTGGCAGTTTTTACAGTGTCACGCCTCAAATTAGTTTTCCATAGATATTCAAAGACATGGTTTCTGAACATGACAGGTATATCTGCATGGCATGGCAAATTTTGTCTAAACCTCCCATTGAAATAGTATAGTAGATCAAATAGTAGACTATACATTCAAATGGTGTACAATTCCTTAATTGTGATTTTGTAAAGCTCTTCTGTATTCGTGCAGAGTCTCAGGGTGAGTGTCTGGATGAGTAATATGCTATTAGCCACACACCTCTCCTGCGCCATGAAATATTCATCCAGTGAATTGTTCCACAACTCCTATCATTCAATCTGATATAAAATAAACAAGCTGTTGCTGTTGCAACTCCAGTTGAGCTCTGCAAAATGACAAACAAATGCTGTTCGTTTTGTGTTAAATTGGAATTGAGAGAAAGGGGTGAGGTGTGTGTGTGTGTGTGAGAGAGAGAAAGTGAGATAGATAGAGGGAGGGAGAAAGAGAGAGAGAGAGAGATAGAGACTGGGGGGAGAGAAAGAGAGAGACTGAGGGAGAGATTTCACAGGACAGTATTTCTAGGCCATGTTTGTGTAGATGCCAAAGATGACAGCTAATTGATTATTTATGATGTTTATCCCTCTTACTTTGCATTTCCTGTATCTGTGGATCAGTGAAAGAGAGATGTCAGGACAATTATGGGAAGTGAACCAGGAAAGCAATAATCTACTCATGAATAATAAATTAACTTAATGGGTTGGAGGTATTGCATTTGTATTTATTATGACCTATGAGAAGAATAACATGCAGTCACAATACGAAAGGATTGACTGTAATCCTATGAAATGACCTTGTTGTGATAAATGTGCAACACAGATGGAAAAACTCAAGATTTCCTTCTTAATTTAAACCAAAAAAAGCCTTTATATCTATATCTCACAACAGTATGCACTGTTGAATTTGTATCAGATCAAGTCATGGGCATGTGAAACCATTGCATTTAAACATATAGAGAATGTGTGTGCAAAAGTTCTTCCAAAGGGCTTGTGTGACAATGTGAATTATATGAATGCGTTGCATAACTAGATGGGGATGTTTTGTGACATCCTGCTCAGCGGTTCCCTCGGGGATGTGTGCGGCTGCATTCAGGAATGAAGGACACATATGGAAACAGTACATGAACGACCCCTATTCTCCCTTCCCCTCTCCCCTAATGAATGCGTGCTGGAGGCTGAGGCCAAAGACAGGCGCGAGCCTCCGAGATAAACTGTAGCCTTCGGAAAGTGCGCAGCCAATTCCATCAGTCACCGTTCATGCAGATTTAGTCTCTGTGACTTTTTAATGCTGCAATTAATTTGAAGTAATAGTCAGAGGTCGCATCAATTAATTAAGACTAAAAGTGCAATAATATTTCTCTAATTAGAGACTGGGATTAGGACTGGGAAAGGGTTGCATGGACTCTCCTGGTCTTGAATAATGCACAGAGTAAAAAGCCCTTCTTATGCTCTCACTTTATTCACCTTTCTGTTTCTTGCTCCCCCTTTTGTCACTCCTTCGTTCTCATCCCATCCATCTCTCTATCGGCTCCTGTTTCCACCCTCCCTTGTCTCTTTTCGCATCAGATCGCAGGCATTCTGTTTTTGAATAAAATATACTGGCCTGCCCAGGGACAGCGTGTTCTAAAGATAGTCAACAGCCTGCATGAACTCTCCTCTCCTCTCCTCTTTCTGAGCCTGTGCGAGAGGGGTGCTTTGAGTAGACGGCCGGTTTGGCAGCAGACATCCTCTCTCCATCCCTTTTGAATGGCAGACCCAGGCTCCTCTTCTTTCTAGTCTCCCTGACCAGGGCTCACAAGGAAAGCCTTAAGGCTCCCACATCTGATTGATTTGGTGTCTTGTCAGACTGGATGGTTTTTCTTCTCCCCTGTCGCTTTAGATCAGGGAACGTGTGTAGTGTTGGAGGTGGGTTTCCTATGGACAGGTCTTGGACCATGAGCGGTTCACCAACCTTGCCACGGGCACCGGTCAGAGTGCACCACTCACTACCGTAGTGGAGGACCGGCTCTGCACATCCCTTTGGTGATGATCTGATCATGCCGTGGGCCCGCCAAGAGCAACTCTCTCTGCTGCTCTCTGTCTGTAGCTGAGCTAGTAGCCGTCTCGCTTTGGCATGATTGGCAGGTTAATGGGTCTGCTCTCATAGGTCTGACAGGCTCCCAGCATGGCTCCCTGCCAGTGGCTATGTGTGTTCAAGAGAGCAGAAATGGACGTGGACAGGCATTCCGACACGCTTGCCAGTCGCTTTATTACAACGTACACATGTTCCTGTTAAAATAGCTTCTTAACAACGTGATTGTGGTGTTATTTGGTGTGTTGAGGAGGTACTTGCTGTAATGTGATATTTATTGAGGAGTGGTTGTTCTGTCCACATTCACTGTGTGCCCTGATACAGTACAGTATATATAAGTATACGTATAAGTATAAGTATATACGGAACTCCCTCTATTACCGTCGGTCCCGTATTTCCACCGTCTTGCGTGTATGTGTCACTTAATATCCATTTCTATACAAACCAAGACGGCGGATTCCTAAAGAAATGCAACCACCCACACCATAGGTGTATTTCAATTAACTATGTACCAAAAATGACATTTTACCGTCACTCGAAGAGCTGTAAACAGTGTTGTAAGGCTGCGTGTACACATCAACTTGGAGCTCCAGTGGAATTTTAATTTCATGACGAGAATGCTCCCGTTAAGAACCAAACCAGATTTTGTTCAAATCGACACACCTATGGCTTCTGAAAAATGTAAGGTTAATTTAGCAAATGTTATTTTGAAGTGTTAAAAAATCGTTGTTTTATGTTGTTTTAATTCCGAACAAAAGTGGATCCCGTGAGGGAAATTTGGTCTCTGCATTTAACCCAATCCATGAATTAGTGAAACACACTCAGCACACAGTGAGGTGAAGCACACACTAATCCCGGCGCACTGAGCTGCCTGCAACAACAGTGGCGCTAAGGGAGCAGTGAGGGGTTAGGTGCCTTACTCAGGGGCACTTCTGCCATGCCTACTGGTCGGGGTTCGAACCGGCAACCCTCCGGTTACAAGTCCGAAGCGCTAACCAGTAGGCCACGGCTGCCCCTATCATAATGGTTATTTCAACATTTCAAGCAATGCATTCAAAGTGTCACTCTATTCAAAATGAAAATCCTAGAATATTGAAATTTAGCATGAGTCTTAAGACATATTTGATTTCCACAGGATTTCTCTGGTTATGACAACTTTTAGTTGGAGACCTTGTGAAATATTAGCATATGTTCAAAAAGGCCAAAGCTTAACTCACAGGGATGCTTTTTGAATATACTAGTCTAGAGGTATGAATGAGACTCTTTGAGTCTGGTGTTTTCTTGAGAGAGGTGATTTAATATGGGGCTAAATTTGTTATTTCATGGTACCTCAGCCATTCCAGCCCAAGTGTGGAATCCATCTCATCCTGGCGTTCCTCATGTTTTCACAGATGCCAAATTGCAACTGCTGTACGTGTTGATGTCTCTGCCTTTGATGTATTGAAAACGCACCCAATGGTTAACATTTACTCGATTCGCCGCCCTCTGCTTTTAGGCAAATGTTGCCAAAAAAATAGAATAGAATAAAATAAAAAACATGAATGTAGGAGCATTCAAGTCATCAGCATCACACACACATGCTCCAAGCTGGTCACGTCATCCTTCATGTTCGTCACCTATCTTCCTCTCACACACACCACTCCCCAGCTCCCAGTCTTTCCTGTAGATGTGGATCCAGTAAAGCAGTGATAATTAGACTATCACCATTCATGGATTTCCATGCGGCAGAATAGAGAGCGGGGACAGGGGGAAGGGTAACTGCACCCAGACTTCAAAAGGAAGCGCGCTCGCTCACTCACCATTCCAGCGCACAGCGCGTCTCTTCCTCAAAGTCTGGGCGCGTCTTTCATACAGCCAGTAATTTGTCTTGGAAGATTGGCTGCTCCCAAGAATGAGTGCAAGGAGCGACTTACTGCAGCTCTTAGCCTAATTTACTTTGGAGGAGAAAAGCAGAATGACAGAATAACCCTCCTTTTTCATTTCTTTTTTTTATTATTATTTTAGTCTGCCTTTCATTTGGCAAATTATTTTTAAAGCACAAAGTAGCTAAAAAAAACTAATCAAGACCATATCATCCATTTGAAAAGAGCCTGCTGTCTGTGTTTATATTGGTTGGCTACACCACAATGTGGTACAGCGAGAGACCTTAAAGTGAGTCTTCCAAACCTTGAAAAGGTTCCTAATAATTAAGGCGCATGTGTGCTTGTGTTTTTGCATGTTTACATTTTCATGTCTTGTGGGCATATGGAATCATGGAAGCCTAGGATTGTGAAGGTCCTGGAAGACCTTGAGATGGGGAATTGGGTTATTAACATGTCAGCCCTTTAATAGGAACCCTTGGGAAAATTAATATCCTCTAAACATGTTTGCGCCAGGGGTTGCTCACCTAATGAAAGGCTCACCCTGTGAAGCCTACCTGACACACACATGCACACGCACACACACACACACACACACACACACGCACACGCACACACAACACACACGCACACACGCACACACGCACACAAATACACACACATATGCACACACACAAACACGCAAAAACTCATACACACACGCACATTCTCAAAATCCACTCAGACTGACACACACACACACACACACACACACACACACACACATATTCAACTAGGAAACCGTGAAACAGAAACAGCTCTGCACCATATTGCATGTGACATCTCACAATAACACGCTGGATGTTTTGTTGTTGCCTGGCGGATGCAACAAAGCACATCACACGATCACGCTTTGTTTGAGGCTGAGCGGATGTGGTAGTTCTCAGTTGCACCGTGCAGCTCTCCCCTGAAATAAACAAAGCCCTACCTGACAGAGCCAGGCTGCAGAGGATGCTCACCATGGCTCGTCCCAAATGCCAACAGTCCCCCTTCTCAGCTGTGGCTCGCATTCCCCAGTGGCATCATGACATAGAGTGAAGGGAGTTAGATTTTCTGTCTCTCTCTCTGGCTGTCTCTCTCTCTCTCTCTCTCTTCCTCCTTTTCTCTTTTCATATCCCTGTCTCTCTCTGCCCCCTCCCTCTGTGTCACTCGCTCTCCCTGTCTCTCCCTCTCTCTTTCCCTCTCTCTCTGTCTCCCTATCTCTCTCTCTCACTCTCTCTCAGCCACTCTGTGGAAACTCAATCCATGCGGTCGGGCAGAGCTCCCCATCGACCGCCACTCTCCACATGAGTGTCTTTTACACTCCGTCTGCCACAGCTTGAATAGTGGGTTGTCAGCACACCCCAATTAGCACTCTCGGGCATGCAATATCCCTCGTTCCCCAGTCCCCCACAGCCTACCTCACTTGTCCTCTCTCTTTCTCTCTCTCTCTCCCCTTCTCTCACCCCTCTCTCTACCCTTGTCACTCTCTTTCTCTCTGGCTCAGGTTTTGTGTGCCGCTCTTCCCACCTCTCCTCTTCTCTCCATATCTCTGTTTTTTTCTCCTAACTTGTATCTGATCTAAATATAGACTGTTTCCCCCCTTCCTTCTGTGAGCAGCAGCCAGTTTTGGCGGAGCCATTAGGCTATTATTGCCAGCAGACGCCTCAGATGGGTTCCTCGCCGGGTTCGCTCACCGACTGAATTTTTGGAACTTCTTGCTGCCACGCCTGTCAGCAACAGCCCTCCTCCCAGTTGATGGGCCCCCTTTGTGCCATTAGCAGTTAGCGTTAGCGCGGGCGGTTGCTATAGAAACTGGGCTCTGATCATTACTGACCCATATTAATTTTGCTAGCGCTAGATCGCTGTTCATTTTGACTCCACATGTCTGGAGTATGTCATAGGGTAAGCAGATAATAAATAGGCTGATAGGCACAGACTGGAGACATGATACACTTATGTATTGCATGGAAGTGCTGCCATGTGAACAGATGCCGTTGTGGTTGTGGCTCAATAAACCATGGTGGATGACGGGCTACCCTGGTGACACTGCTAACCAGGAACATTACAACAGCAGGACAGGGACTAGTGTCATGTTTGAAAAGTGGCAGAATGTAGGTTTTGTGACAGTACCTTCAATAGTGAAGACTCCAGTGAACTGATGTCAAAAAATATTTCACACCCGTTCAAAATACTGTTCCTGGTTTATATGTGCAATATTGTAAGGGAATGTTAGCTGTTAGGCCATAAGTTAATTAAAACATTCTAACATTATAGTAATAGTTCACATTAACTATACTGTGTTTGCAGTGGTATAGTCTAGTTAGCTGTAGTGGGTGTACTGTGATGTAGTCTAGTTAGCTGTCGTAGGCATACTGTAATGTGATCAACCCCAAATGTAAATACCTACCTGCTAAGTGGGTATACTGCGTAGTCCTGCGCATCACATAAACTACACCACTGTGTGTTTGTATATAAGCGTTACATTTAAAAGGCAGATCGATTAAAGCTTTGTCAATATATATTTTAATATTTCAATTTTATATAGTAAATTGAAGAAGAATTGCAAAGACTGTAGCTTTCCTAAGTTTTGGATCAGGCTGTTTGATCTTTGGGCTCAGGAAGGCACGTCAATTAGAGAGTGGTAAAATGTGTGATGACAAGCTTCTCTGGGTAGTTTTTTTTAAACTGAGAATCCAGATTCTGCCAGCCTCACCGAAATTAGACCCCGTCTACACTCTACATGTAGGAAAAATGCATATATTTCCATGCGACTTGGCCTTTCATTTACACAAAAACGTAGGTTTTATCAGTGAAAACAATTATTTCTTAAAATTCCGGCCAAAGTGGATATTTGGGAAATCTCCGGGTACACGTTAGCATGTAAACAGGGGTGAACAGCGTTTTTGCATTGTGAGGTGATGTTCCCTTGTTTGTTTGAAATATCTGATTGGTCACCTGTTTACTCAGAAGCGACACCATTCTCCAGCTATTTTTATCATCGGTGTGAACAGTATTATTTTTTGAAACGAATGGGAAAACGAGGGGAAAATATCAGTTTTTCAGAATACCCTATGTACAGTATAAACGTGATTAAACCAATATAGCCAATCAATCAAAATATAATTTCTTCTCAAAGTAATGTGCTGAGGTCTGATACGTTGCAGAGAACAAAACATTGCCCCCCCCCCCACACTTGTAGTCACGCTGTCAATCAAACCCCTTAGAAAGCAATCTGGAAAACAGAGGCAGACACTTATAATAAATGGCAAACTTAAACAATAATAAATAATCCATAATTTAGAGTATGTCCATAATCAATAGTTAATATAAATAGTAAATAGTTCCTATGCAGAGAGTGGCCCTAGAAGGCCCTGATGGTCTGCCACTGGGAAAGATTACAGAGCTAGTTATTACAGAGCTAGGCCCAGCTAGCCTGGCTAGCGCCACCACTTCTCAATGAGACGTGGTCTGGGAACCAAACGTTCATTTTCTCGTATTTGAAAAAAATGCCCAGATCCGTTTATTGGGTGCCACGGATTTCTATCAAATGCGTCTGTGCATAGCTCATCATCGTCTTGCTTTCCCCCCTGTTCTGTGATTGGTTCCCTATCTCAGGCGAAAATTTGCTCCATGGTCTCCAGGCTGCCTTAGCAGCGTGAATCAAATCGCGCGCAAGGCAGCATGGGAACACCCAGGCTAAGGCCCAGCTGGAGCAAATGGGAAAAGGAAGTGAGAGAGTAAGTAAGTGGGAGACAGGCTGAGAGAAAGAGAGAGAGGGGGGGGGGGGGGGGGGGGGGTTGTCAAGAGAGGGCCCTGCTGAAAATGACATTTAGTAACTTGTGAAGGGATGAACAATGAGACAAATGAAACACCCAGACTGAATGGGAGCTGTCAACATTGTCAGAGATTTTTTCTCCCTTTGGTCCGTCTGCCTTTGGACTCAATTTTCAGATGTCTGGTGGGAATGAGAGCTACATTAAGCAAAAGGGGAGAGCAGTGATGGCACCGTGGCTGCCCTGACAAGCACTCAGCCTCCAAGAGATTTAGTGCTGTTAAGGGCGTTTGTTTAATAAGACACTTCAAAGGGAGCGCTGTACAAACAATGCTCCGCTAAGCCATTCCTGTGACGCCACTGAGCACAGCTAGGATCCAGAGTATCGGACTCAAATATTACAGTCTCGTCATCGTACTGTATCTACAGTATCAACTCCGCATCAGTCTGTGCCTGACCGACGTGCTTTTAGGTGATTTGCTGATCTCCCATAGAGAATGCCGTTGGCATTTGCTTGGCATTTTAGTGGGCTGCGGTCAGGTCAGGGCATAGATGGCATCTGGGTGGCTGTGTGTGTGTGTGTCTGTGTGTGCGTGTCTGTGTGTGCGTGTCTGTGTGTGTGTGTGTGTGCGTGTCTGTGTGCGTCTGTGTGTGTGTGTGTGTGTGTGTGTGTGTGTGTGTGTGTGTGTTCCTCTGTGTATTCCTGTGTCAGGCTGGCGGAGTGAGTGTACAGGTGCGTTGTAACCACCACAGGTGCAAACACTTGTGCACAGTGCCCATGTGACATCACAGCTCCAAGACTGCGGGTGTCGTCTGTATCGGCTATTAGCAGGAAGCTCTTTTTGAGTGTGCTCGTGTTTCCTTTGAATGCTTGTCATTTTTATTTGCACATGCACTACACAAGTGTATCAATCAAGTTTACAAACACAAATGTATCACGTGATTGCAACACCTACTCAAGTAATACCAGCAATAATGTACATTTCATGTTCTATTTTTTTGGACGCAATATAGAATGACACAGGGTACAATGTGCAATTTGTACACATAGCCTAGGGACTTAACACTTGGTTGTCTCGGATTTACTCAAATGGCAAAATTACAGACAAAGAAAAGCTATGAATTGTGCTTGTTTGTAAAGCTGTTTTGTGAAAACAGATATTAGGAAGTACTTTTTTGTTTCTCTGGCACAGTCCCCTGGTATTGTCCCTGTTCTATTAGACACCTCTTGTATGCTGTTTAACAGCTCCCCTGCTGTGAGCGGGGCGAGATAAATCTCATTGTTGCTGGAGAGAATTGGCTGTGTGGGGAGAAGAAGGTTGTTTTACAAGTACTGTGTTACTGCATTGAATACTCTCCGTTAATAGACTGTGGACAACAGGGGACCAAGGTCTTTCATTTTACTGTGCTGTGTACACACTCTGGAGTCCATTTTCCAGATACTATGGAGCAAAGCTGAACATCCCCTCTGAACAAACAGAGATAGCAGCCCATTTCAAAGCTGGAAATCTATGAGCTAAAATGGACACGTTAGCATATTGTACAGGTACTTCATCTGCAGTGATCATGTTTAGACATGAGCAATGTGTTCAAATATTAATCTAAATCACACAGTCACAGTCTATTTCCATAATAACACTAGTCTTTTTCCATATTAACACTACTAAATAATCTAAATAGATAGTGCTTTTTGTAGGCGAGGTATAAAGGACTTGATGTAATATGCACTTTTACATTTCCATGAAGATCATTTCTTCAATCAATACTTCACCAGTCAGAAGTCAGTATTCTGTCTACAGGCACAGGGGTAGAAATGGTCTGTCAATCTGTTGACAAAAGGAAATGGAAAATAGCCTAAAGTGATTACAATTTTATGTGTGTATGGATCCAGGGCTTAAGTATTATGCTTCCAGAGAAGGTTTTCATTTACATAGAAATAAGGCATGTAGTCATGCCCAGAACAGTGGCCCTTAGTTAATGGTGGCTTAGCTCCTATAAAAAGCTTAGCGGCAACACCAGGGAAATGCTGACCTTGTCATCTCCTCTGGCACGTCAACAGCATCTCACTGAGGAAGGGCCCAACACTGAATTAATCTAGACCCTAAACAAACACCCAGCGAACTACTGAAGAGGGGTAGAAATAAAAGAGGGAAAATAAAAATGAGAGAGATAAAGAGAGAGAGAGAGAGAGAGAGAGAGAGAGAGAGAGGGGGGGGGGGGGGGACAACCCAAAGGTGTGTCATCCTCTCCCTTTTTGCCCCTTTTTCTTCTTTTTTTGTGCTCTCCTACTTTTGCCTCTCTCCTCTCTCTCTTGCCGCCCTGGTGTCAGTCGCACGTTGTCAGGGAGGGTTTATTGCCCACCGGCGTTCGGCATAACGAGCCGCGTGACAAGTCACCTGCGGCTGAGGACTTGTCCTCCACTAGAGGTGCCTGAGGGCCGGTGTCAAATTGATGTACCAGTCAGCCACACACCCACACCCACACCTCCTCTTCCTTGCATCACTCCGCACCACGCCAGGGCAGAAGGCGGAGGAGGGATGGGGGAGGGGGAGCTGAGGGCCAGAGCAGCCAAGCATCCACCTCATCCACCCTCAAGCACCTTCGATCTCTGCGGAGGACGGAGAGAAGCCAACGGCGCCGACAGACACATAAACAAAAAGCAGACCCCCACAAACACACGTCTGTGTCAGACTTAACACACAAAGAATGTGAAGATAGTATGGAGCTACGGAGATGTAACAACAACAACAACAAAAACACATTACATTTCTATAGCGCTTTTCACAACACTCAAAGCACTTCACAGTGAAGAAGGAACTTCACTACCCACAACTATATACTGTATATAGAGATATACATATATAGGGATGCCACATTGCATTTGCACCTCACTGTGTACAAACACATGCGCCTGTGAAGATTTGCACAGACAGCTGACATGCACAGGAACACACACGTGTCCCACACAAACACACAAACACACTCCGCTCACCCACACATGCGCGTCTCAGGGTGCACACAGTGCAGGTGTGTTTCAAAATAAACACCTTGGCTCTGGCACCAGGACTCCTGTGTGATTTTTGCCTGCAGCTTTGTCTTCCGATGTTAAGCCTCTCATTAAGAACACGCCGATTCCCCTTTAACGCGCTGCGCTGGCGGCCATCATTTTTAATTAGTTTACTCAGCCATCCCTCTGACTTCCGACTGTCCTCGCACAACACTTCGCCTCAAAGTTTGCACCACCTTTTTACTTGAGTGTGTGTGTGTGTGTGTGTGTGTTTGGGGGCGGAGGGATTGTGTAACACTCGCACATCTTGTCTCCTCTCCCACTGAGATGCTCTCTGTTGCAAT